>NW_007066648.1:864-45297 GCF_000164805.1 Carlito syrichta | reverse complement strand
CCAGCAGGTCGAGGTTGCGGTGGCCAGGAGCGGCCACTGCACTCCAGTCTGGGCGACAGAGTGAGACTCCAACTCAAAAAAAAAAACAAAAAAACTTAATCTAATTTCTAAAATTTCATAATAAAAAGCAATGTAATGAGAGAAACCAAATCATAGATCCAAGAGGGTCAGAAAATACTAAGCAGGAACTCACCAAAGAATCTCCACCAGAGAGTGTCATATTCAAACTGCAGAAAATCAATGACAGAGAAAAAAGCTTGAGGGAAGGGGGAACATCTTACCTACACAGGAACAAAAACAAGAAGAGTCTTAGACTTGCCTTTAGAAACTTTGCAAGCAAGAAATAAAAACAAAGTGCCCAACCTAGAGTTCTGTATCATTGAAATTATCCCTTGAAAGTGAAGGAGAAATAAAGACTTTCATAGACAAACAAAATGAGGTCATTTGTTACTAGCATATCTGCCTGGCAAGAAATATGAAGAAAGGAAGAGCTTCAGAGAAGGAATAAATGAAGGACCTTGGTAGTGCCTGCCCCTGGGTGCTGAAGCTATGCCCTGCCGCAGACCACCACCCAAAGTGAATGACAGACACGTGCATGACAGATTGTTGACTTAAACAGAGATGTGTAGAAGACCTGCCTTCTCCATCTATGGCTGCAGCCTCTGCCTAATGATCCCAAAATGGACACAGCAAGTTCACTGGCATGTGGAAGGGAGAAATATATTCCAAAGAAATGGGTGAAATTGTGAGTAGAAAATGTAAGTATAACAAAAACGACCCCCCCCCACCTCAGCTACAGAGGTTGATAATGCTCCTGACTGTGTCCCAATGATGTCATGATGCCAGGTAAGTTGTGGCATCATTTTGAGAAAAACCATTCAGAGTTTAAAGAGAATTAAATATCGCAAGAATAGACATTATGAGCACTTTAAAAGCCAAAGTTATGGTAGAATTTCAAACTAGAAATAAGAAGGCCCCTGGGGCACCATACAAGTACTAATTTCTAATGTGGTAAGTATCGATTGTTGTAATCCACATAAATAAAAGCTCTTTGGGATCCTTCCCCCTCCCCCACCCCTTTCTTAATGTGTTCTTGAGATTAAAAATGAGAAGACAACTGTGTGTGATCCTGGCTGTAATAGACCACTTCTTGCTATGGCCTCAGAAGGGCCTACCTGTATGGAACTCCAAAGCACTTCCTTAAGTCTGCAGCTGGACCTAGGTTTATCATTATTCCATCTCAAGCTGGTTTTTGGCAACCAAAAGCTAATTTGACCAATTAGCTTTGTTGTTCTTTGGTTTTGTGTCTATTTTGTTTGTCTTTTTCTCCACACTTTTAAATTCTTTCTTACTTTTTTTTCCTATTTTTCTTCATTCTTTTATTTTTTCTCATTTTTTTCTTTATGCTTTTTGTCTTTTTCTTGTTTTTTTAATTTTTTAATTTTTATTTTCTCACCCTTAGTCATTATTCTTTTGTAGTTTTCATTTCTGTTTTTTTTTTCTTCTTTATTCTCATTTTTGTCTTTTTTAAAATTTAGTTTGTCATTTGTTTTTATTTATTTTCACTTTTGTCTGGAATTGGGTTTTGATTTCACCATGAAACTTCACTTGTCAAGCACAATTTGGGCCTGGTTTTCTTTGAAGGGCATTTGGATCGGCTTTTCCCAGCTCTGCCCAAGTGTAGACTAACCAGGGGACACTTGCCTCTGCACTCAGCAGTGAGTCTGTCATGCCACAGAGCTTGTTAGCTGTCTTTGCGGCGGGGGGGGGGGGGACCCAAGCTGGCTGCCACCAGCTCCTCAAGACTATTGGCAAAGATGCCTCACCTTGGTGGAAGAGGCCGGCGTACCCTGATGGGGAAAGAGGTAACTGTGAGGACCATGAACATGACTCAGCAGGGATCCTCCAACCCCCAGAGACTATCCCTCAAAGTCCATATGCAGAGGCCTGGGTCACCCCAAATCTTGAGACTATAGAGGCAATTAAGGCCGAGAGGCACCCCACTATGTCGTGGAGTGCAGGTATGGGAGAGGGGCGTTGAGTGCCTAGTAGATGTGGGCAGTGTGAGCGAGACAGGCCTGTGGCACATTCTACCATGGGCAGAGGATTGTCCATGGGGCCTAAAGACAGAGAATCTGCTTCAGAGGCTGACATGACATTGAGATGATAGACTTTGACTTTAGCAATGAGTGTACCATTGGCAACGAGCTGGGGTGCACTGTGATCCTGTGATGAATGTATGGACCACAGTGTCATCCTGTCATCCTCCCTGCCTTCTGATGGATGGAACATGTTTTTTTTTTTGGTTGGAATTCTCACTCTATCACCCAGACTAGAGTGCTGTGGCACACTTATGACTACCATAGCCTCGACTTGCTGGGCTCAGGCAACCCTTCCACCTCAGTCTTCCAAGCAGCTGGAATTACAGGTTTGCAACACCACACCTGGCTAATTTTGTGTTTTATTTAGAGACAAGGTCTTGCCAAGTTGACCAGGCTGGTCTCAAACCCCTGGACTCAGGCAATCCTCTCACCTCGGCCTCCCAAAGTCCTGGGATGACAGGCATTAGTCACAATGCCTGTCTGATGGATGGAACATAAAGGAGCTGGTGGAGCAGGTTCCAAGCAGAATATCCCATACTCCCTTCTATGTCTAAGGCTGGTGAAAATACACCCAGGAAATTTCTTAACCTCAGCCTAGACAAGAGAGGCACTTTGGAGAAAATCATGAAGAACCCATGGATGAGCACGGGCAAGGAGTATGAACGAAAGCCGTGTGCATCCACTCTCTGCCTACAAGGACCCAGAAGACAGAGTGGACAGTGTCCGTGGGTTACACATGACAAGTGCCAGGACTCTGGATGGGGTGGAAGTAAAACACTGATGCCACCCATCAGCTCTCTGGGCCACAGGGGACATGAGCTGGAAGGCTACACCATCAACCTGAAGCCCCTGCCTTTGCTGACCCCCCTTCCCCATCAGCTAGGTGCAGCACAGGTTCTCAGCCAACCCAAAGCAGCAGGTTTCAGCGAGCCTGCCTGCCCCACCTTTCATTCCTATTCTAAGAACAGCTGGCATAGCAACTCAGAAAACCGGTATATGGAGATGGACCAGGAATCAGGGCAGAGGAAGACTGAAGCCTCCAGCACAGCCTCCCAACTTGGCCCTGTGGCCTCTTCCCCACCCACAACCAGCAGCCAAGGTAGAGCCCCAGACAGAACCAAATTCCCCCAAACTGTCTGCTCCAAAGGAACCCCCTTCCCAGTGGACAGCTTGAACAGATGCCTGGCCTGTGGTTTTCCTCAATGGATTGACCCCGGTCTCTCACTCTGGCAACAGTCAGGGCCTTTAGGGAGTCACTGGCAGTTTCCTTACCTTCATCCACAGATGTGTGCAATTCAAGTCAGCCAAAAGGACCCGATGAAGCTAGAGGCTTTGTGGAAATGATAAACTTCACGTCCCCAGCAGCCTGGGTAGTGACAAAAGCCAGAATGAACGTCAAGGGTCAAGTGGTGCTTGCTGCCCTTTGCATGAGGCATGAGGGTCCCAGCTGAATGGAGTCAGGTGAAATGCTGTGAGCTGTGCCAGCAGCTGGGATGGGGCAGAGCAGGAAATACACCCTGCTGAGTGGGCACCTCTGACCCACAAGGAGACTTCCCGCAGCCGGGGACAGAGGTATGAAAACAGCCCCTGTGTCTTCTTCAAGGTGCTCAGATTAAGAGAACATTGGCACCTCCATTGCCTTCAAGAGCATTGTTCCCCACATAACTGTGGAACCCAAGCTTTAAAGGACTTCCCTAGCCCTCCAGGGAACGTAAGAACCTGGTTGGGCCTAGCTGCAGGCTGGCCCCTCTGCCCACACCTGGATGACACGTCAGTGACTGGACTGTTTCTCCTGCAGGCTTCCCCCTCCCCTGCCCTTCTCCTTCTGTTTGTGGAGGAGGGGACAGGTTCTTAGAAATAAATGCTACCCCAAAATAGTTTCCTGTGTCAAGTTTTCTTGGGGTTTTTCGGTTCTGCTGGTAGCTACTCCTTTAACTCTAAAGTGTTTACATCATTGTTTCTGGATTTATCAACTTTAGATATTAGTTTTTGGCTTTTTACCACAACTGATAAGAATTTGGATCTTTTACAATTTGGGATAGAGCACCATTCTCATCCTCCTCTGGTCTCCACAACATTCCTGTATCTCTGCGTCACTCCTGCTGCCTTGACTCCTATGCTGCAGAATGTGTGTTACTCTCATCCTTGCCCTGGTCCCCAGTCCTGCCATTTCTAACAGTGATATGTTGACTTCCATATCAGTCTTTTGTAACCCTTCACATTCTGGCCTATGATTTGTCCTGTAAGTGAGGCTTACTATTGACACCTATGTAAGTGTAGTCCACTTCAGAGCTCACTGTGTGATAGACTCAAGATATCTTTCTGCGGGTTCTGATGCCATGACCATCATGCTACTAGAATCCCCTGGGATGATTTCCTGTTCTTGTGTTCTTCTGGCTGCCTTGCTGCACTCCCAAGGTCTCAGCCACGCTCTCTATTCTATGAATTCTTTCAATAGCCTGGAAAGCCTTCGCCCAGAGCCAGCACTCCTCATATTCCAAATTGGACCGTTTTTTTTCAGGCCAGCTGCACAGCAGTCATTCTGGGACAGAGTGTCACAGCTCTTGTAGGTTGTACTGATAGTTCCCTAAAGCTTCTTAACCAGCTATTGCTACACAACTGCTGTGTAACCAGAATACTACATAGCAAACCACCTGGAAATCTCAGCAGCAACAGCACACATTCACTTTTCTCACCTTGCTTCAGAGTATGGGTTGAGTTCAAGCCTGATGCATGGGTCTCATCTGGTGCCAGCAGTTGTCTGGGGCATGGTGATCTTGTGGAAGATAGCAGAGGAGAGAGTGTGACCAAGACAAGCCAAGTATGCCTATTTAACGCTCTGCTCGTGTTGCATTCACGAATGATCTGTTAGCTGAAGCAAGTCACCTGGCCAAACCAATGTCAACCAAATAGGGGAAAGTCTCCCCACCTACTCCAGTGGGAAGCCATGCAAAGGTGCTTGGCAAAGGCACAATATGTATTTTGACAACAGTAAGAGGCGAACTATAGGAAACAATAATCCAGCCTACCACAGGACCTCTGCTTTACTCGTTATTCCCTTGTTTTGCTGGAGCACATCCTCTAGTAACTCCCTAGGGAACGGCATGTGATGGGTACACTTTCTGAATTGCATTCTTCTATAAACGTCTTTATTCTGCCCTCATAGCTGATGAGGACCCCGGAGACCCTTGCTTCATTACCTCCTAGTATCCAGTGCTGCTGATGAGACGTTTCTTGCCAGGTTGCTGCTTGATTCTTTCTCTCTCAATGTTCTCTTTACCCTACTGTTCTAAAATGTATCATGATATAGATACAGCTCATTTTTCCTTTCTGGTGCTATGCATGCTGTGGACCCTTTCAGACTGACAATTCTATATGTAGAGTTTAAATAAATTTCCTGGATCTGTTGCACAACTCACTCCTGATCTGCTTCATATCTGGTGTTTTCAAGTATGGAGACCGAAGCCTTCTGCCCCTCCAGGTACAATCTATGTAATACAGGCTGCTGCTTCCCAATTCACTTAGTCACTTTTTTGTATTTCAGAAATTTTAAAATTTCTGCCTGTCTACTGATGGACCTTGTCTACTGTCACCTTACTGTGGACTTACAGCACTTAGAACATTTTTTACTACCATTTCATTGGTGTCTCAGGAGGGGAAGTAATAACATTGTGTACCTGGGTGATGGTGTTGATTCACTAGTCTCAATTGTATTTTGCTGAACAGACTTTACAATTAAACATAGACTATTTAAAATATTTGTCAAATAGCTACTATTCCAGATAGCATAATATTTTAAAACTATTTAAATAACCTGGCTGTGTTAGCACCCAGATTTTCAAAGGCAATTCACTTGAATATGATTATTTAATTTCCAAAAGAGATGGAAACATGACCAAAGATGGCCAGTTTCTGTAAGGCACTGCTGTCCGGCAGAACTTTTTGCAAGGATGGACATGTCCTCTGTCTGCACTATCCAAATAGTCACCACCAACCTCCTAAGGCTGCTGCACACTTCAAATGTGGCTGGTGCTACTGTAGAACTGAATTTTAAATTGTATTTCATTTCAATTGTTTTAAATTTAAAAGCCACAGGTGGCTAGCAGTTATTATATTGGACGGCAGAGATCTAAATTGTGATTAAATTTCCCAAATAAAAAAAAAATACATGTCTAGGCATAGGTCAATTACATAAAGACAATTATACTTGAAAGGGATAGATATGAGAAGTCTACCAAGATGTACAACTAGCTAGGTATAAAGTTATTTTTATGATCTATACCAAAGAATATACTCATTTCCTCAGTAAATATTTCAAGGGCAGGTACCATGTGTAAAGAATTATGCCAGGTACTATGGTGACAAACTCATAGACACGCAAGGCACCCACCCTCCAAGAACTTGTAGTCCATTGAGGAAGCAAACACACAACCAATTGGTAAGTATAATTAAAAGATTGCCTTACCCGCCTGTACTGAAGGGTGAGAGAAAGGTGATTACCCAGGACACTCAGATAAGCCTTTACTCAGGAAGTAGCATTTTAGTTTTGACTTGAAGCCGAGTAAAACTTTCCCAGAGTATTAATAGGTGGAACATTTCATGCAGAGAAAGAACAGGAAGAGGCTTGGAGACAGGTCCCAGAAAGGCAAGCCGCTTGACAGTGCTGGGATCTGGGGTGCAGTGGGACTTTCAGGAGATGAGACTGGCCAATTGGGCAGAAGTGGCTGACTGCTGTCATGTGAGAAGAGCCTTATCCCAGTGAGGGGGATAAAGTATGTTCTTGCTACAGTGTACACAGACCCACTGAGCTAAAAGAATAGCGAGCTCATTAAGTGTTCTGACCCAATGCTCTTCAGTCTCTCAATCAAAAGATATTTTTGATGTTCTCCTAAATCTTTTTTTTTTTTTTTGCATTCCTAAATGGCTTTAGGAATATTTTTAAGTAATCAGGGAAAAAAGCAGATTTCAATAAAGTTGCTATGGTCTTACTGTTTGTGTCCTTCTGAAATCCATATGTGGAAACCTAGTATCTCCAATGCTGTAGTATAAAGAGGTGAACTCAACAGTAGGATGAGGTCATGAACACCCTGGCAAGTATTTTTTAATCCTTTAGGAAGTGATTAGGTCATGAGGGTGCAGTCTCATGAATGGAATCAGTGCCCTTATAATAGATGCCTGAGGGAGACCGTCTGCCACCTTCACCATCTGAAAACACACATAGCAAGAAGGTGCCATCTAGGAGGGACAGGCTCTTAGACACGAAACTTGCTGGCACCTTGGTATTGGACTTTCTGGCCTCCAGAACTGTAAGCAATACATTTCTGTTGTTCATAAACTACCCAGTCTAAAGTATTGTGTTATAGCATTCCAAATGAACTAAAACACCAGGGTCAACTGAAATGAGAACAAGTTCCTCATTAGAGGACTCCTACTCAATACACATATTTAAAATAATGAGGAATAGCATACCCCAGAATGTTGCTGCTCCAGAAAACACAGAATGTGAATCCATTGTGGAACTGTTGAGTAACAAAAGTCAGCCCAACTGCCCTTGAACTTCCTTAAAAATTTTAAATGTGCTTGTGCTAATTACTTACTGGAAGATAGATCATCTTACCTGTTTTTTGAGCTTGCAATTTTGATTTATTTACATCCATGTTGGTTGAGGCTGGGGACATTTGGTCACTTGGAAAATTAGTTCCACTAAACAGATACTTCTCCCTTGGAATTTAAGACCATACCAGTCACAGATTAATCCCACGAATAAGTAGTAATTTTTGAAATGCATGCTCTAGGGAGAGGCAGGGAATATAGATAAGAACTGGCCCAAGATTTCTATATGCTTTACATTTCTCTTAACTGAGACATAACAAAATACAAAATATCATTTTTTCATCCTTTGAAAAAATATACACAGGGAAAAAATTGCTAAAACACTTTCAATTAGAGTCAGCAAAAGTAAAGCTCTGAGTTAACACAGTGAGTTAAAGAAAATAATAAAAAATACTTGCCAAGGTGTCATGACCTCATCTTATTGTTGAGTTCAGCGTTTCCATTCTAAATCCCTATTTTCTGGTTTATAACTTACTCCAAAATGTTCCTTTTGACCTTTGAGTCTGATATTTCTTTTGCCTCGACTCAATCCAAAAGAGAATTTATTTGCAATTTGAACTAAATCTCTTCAGTTATTTCAGTTACTTGAGTTTGAAGAAAATACCTGCTTTTGCTTTCAGAAATCGTTCAGATTTTTTTTTTCCATGTTCAAATCGCTTAGAAATGACTTTGTTTTGAAGCTGTAGGATTGACATGGCTGCACTGGAAATCCAATTCAAAAAGAGTTGGTTGAGAAATTTGGATTGAAGAACCAGGAGAGAGGAGGCTTCGCAGCCTGTGATTACATGGAGGCCAATGTCCACCCTCTCTGAAGCCATCCTGCACGTGTATGTGACAATAGTCACAGGCGAGTGTAAAGAGCTCCAAGAAAGGCCCAAGGCTACAAAAAAATCCATTTAAAGTGCGTGTCTGATGTTTAAAGGTACAAAACAGTAATGAAACAGCCCCAACCCCAGTCCCTCAACAGAGGTGCGTTAATGGCGCATGTTAATTTACAAAGAATCTAGGAAATGCCTAGGTACACACCAATATGCAGAGCACATCCATGTAACTTTTGCTAGAACTTGGAGAATGGGAAGCAATGACTGCTGGGGTGGGAACCTCTGGACTATCGCCCAGGTTTTCTTCTGACGGGTATTTATGTCGCAGGTTGAGCTTCATTATCCTCTCTACACAGCAGAGGAAGACTTGACATGTGAGTGTACAGCAAAGAACCAACCCTCCCCCCATATGCACCTTGCAAGGATGTTCATTTAAGTAAATAACTCTCTCTTCTGTCTACCAAAAGCTGGGATCTATCTAACGCTGCGGCGATGGAGAGGGAGAAGACACGGTACTCCCTCGGGAAACTCCTTGAATACGAGCAAGACTGATGGAGTCTAACAGTATAGAGAAAGTATAAACAGGTTATTTTCAATAAAAACAGACAACAATTTGAGTCTATTGCTTTCAAGAAAAGATAGTGAAAGAGAAAAGGCATGCAGACAATAGTAGACAAATAAAGATTTAGACCTAGACGTGAATCCTACATACCCAAATGGAAAGCTTTAGAATTCTACATACTTGCCTTCAAACCCTTCTCTCCCCACATCCAATTCAAGCCCCTCCAAATAAACATACGATCTAAATAAAGTCAGTGTGTTGGCTAAACACATGCATTTTCAAGGCAAGTCCCTTAGTTGCTTACTCAACTCTTTCCAACCAGATTATCCCCTGCAAGCACCTCTTAACCCAGACTCCTGGGTTTCTCACAAAACAGTCCTTTCAGATAATCATGGTAAAAAAAATAGTTGATCCTTCTGCCTGAAAATAAACTTTCTACATGCTCCAGAGTCACCTTATGTCTGCCTCTCCCAGAACAACTACTGCTTTCCCTAAATTCTAAAGTACATTTTTTTCCACATTTTAAAAATCAGCATGCATCTTGTAATCAATAGATACATTTACTGTAAGGTATCTTTTTGCCCAAGAATGTGTTACTAAATGGATAGTGTATCTTGAACTAATTCATTGATTCAACTAATTATTTTTATAGTTATCTTTGTTTTAACTCATAAGTGCATTAGTTTAATACACTAATTCAGGTGAATTTCAGATCATTTTCAGAAAAAAGCAAAGACCTCAAAGAGTTCTGTTATGTAGATTATCAATATTTACATCAAATTTAATAACAAACATCGAGATTTCCATGCACTTCTATATCCCTTTCATTCTGCTGTGTGTCAGTCTTAATATTTACTTGGAAACTCCCCTATTTGAGAATGGAGAGGAAGGCCAAGTCCTATCTTAAAGTCATTGAGACAAGTTTTGACCTCACAAGGCACCCTAGAAGGGCCCCTGGACCTCCCAGTCAAGGACTATACTGCCTTAACAGACCTGCCTATACTCTGTGCCTTTCTGCAATTCCTTTGAAATTTTTGTGGGCACCTGGCCAGCTAGGCAGTCACTGCCCTAATAGTTCTTAAGGTGTGGTTCTGGGGTGATACATGAGAACTTGCATGTATACACAATTCCCAAATAATTCAAAAGTCTTCAATACTGGAAAAGTAGACTTTTCTGTTCCTCCTGATTTACTCTGAGGGTAGTTTTTTAAAAGGAGTCAAAAGTCCCCAAACTTAAGATTTTCAAAGTCTCCATGCTTATCTTTCAAAAATAGTATATGATTGACTCCACCAACTGTCCTTGCTAAATAAAGGACTCCAAATTAACTACAGATGTCAACTGCTCCCAAGTCCAGTGAGGCACCACTTTGCTCCCCAAAACAGAGCTGCTTAGAATCCTGAGTGAATTCTAACAAAGCGAATGCTGAGAGCTAGTCTCTTCCCAAAAGAGCAACAGGTGTTTTTGAGCACCTACTGTGTGCCAGGCTCCATGCTAAGTCCTTGGGTCACAGCTCACAGATCCTAAAGTTATGTATTTTATGAGAATTTCAGAATGCACCAAATATAGACAAACCAAAGCAGCTGGGGAACATTGCTGCTAACATTTGGATTCAAAATCTTTTGGCTCCTTGATTTAAGTTGTTTATATGTATATTAAAGTGACTTTTAAAAATTTACAATGATTTCGTTCTAATGAAGTGAGGTTTGGGCACTGAGACACAAGAAAAACTGTATGGTGTGCACCAGCCAGGATGATGTGGAGTAGCTGTATGCACAGATGGGATTGATTTTCGTTTCCTGTGAAGCTGAATCAACATGTTGTGGCTAATGTCTATGTAATTTAATGTATTGAATAAAATGTACCACTGCTCTCTACTTGGGGATAAAAGGTCCTGCTTGGCTGTGGTGTTCTTGTACTCTAAAACCACAACAGACATATTTAACAATCCTTTGTTATTAAAAAATCAACCTAAGAAAGTTTTTCCTTTTTCTGAAAAAAAGAGACATAATTTTTCTTTGATTAACTCATTTGTATTTTTTATATATATATAATAGTAGAAGAAAGTCAACTCCAATAGGATTTTCTTAGACTAATGAGTTTTGCAGAGAGTTTCTTTGTGGTGTCGACATCATAATATGTACATAAAGTGGCTGGAAGAATCTGTGGAAAGAACGAGCATACTAAGGTGTCAGTACCAAACGTGATGATCTCCTGCCCAGGGCACTGGCAGGGTGGGCTAGGAGGGGTCGTCTCTTTCTGTGCCCCTCTGACAGCTCTAGCTGGTCTATCTGCAACTCCCTGTCACCCAGAATTCGCAGATAGCTCTGTGAGTGTCTAAAGTCCCCAACCCCACAGCACCCCATGTCTCCTTCCCACCAAAATCACAGAACTTTTGTGGGGAATCAGATGAAAAAGCACGAGAAAACAAAGATAGATCATGATTTAAATGGGACTATTGGCTGGGTGTGGTGATTCAACCTGCAATCCCAGCACTTTGGGTAGCAGAGGCGAGAGGATTGCCTGAGCCAGGGGGTTCAAGACCAGCCTGGGCAACTTGGTGAGACCTCATCTCTACAATAAATCACAAAAACTAGCCGGGCATGGTGGCGTGCTTCTGTCATTCCAGCTACTTGGAAAGCTGAGGTGAAAGGATTGCCTAAGCCCAGGAGTTCAAGGCTGCGGTGGCCATGAACGTGCCACTGCACTCTAACCTGGGTGACAAGAGTGAGACTCCAACTCAAATAAATAATAAATAAATAAATAAATAAAAAGACTATTGTCTTTATCATTATTACTCAAGGTTTGAAACATTCTACTCTAAAATTACCTGACCTTCCAGACAATCCAAACTGCCATTTCTTTGAATTTGATTAGTCAGTGATTCAATTATCTGGCTGCAGAACCTTACAGTAACATGTGAATGAATGATAATATTTAAAAGGGTGAAGAATTGATAAAATCAGATAATATGATGAAGGAAGTACTTGCGTAGATTAGTGTGCTGAACATTTACCACCATCAGACAATGTGTAGTAACTTGCCAGAGAATTTGGATTCTGTCCACTCAACTTCTTCCATAGATATCCCTAAAGAAGAGTCTTCCCTTGGGGTGTTGTGATTTGAAATTGGAAGAAGAGGGAAGACTGAAAGAGGAACAGGCTCTTTGTCTATGTCTGCAGAGAGTGTTTAAAGAGAGTTTTGAGAAGGAGAGTCAGGTAGCTGACTGAGTGGGTATGACAGTAAAGATTTAAGAGGTAAAGGTTTAAGAAATGTAGCTAAAGACTGTGTGTCCTCTTCAAAGGAGCTATCAAATATAAGTCAGAACCCTGAGAAAATTGAATTTTTTAAAAATTTCAAGTTATTTTTTTTTTACTGCTATATTGTTGTAAGACTGGACCACAAGGGTCATAGCTTCATAGCAACATCTATTTAACACTAAACTAATGTCAGGTCATGTATTAATCACTCTCCTTGCATTATCCCATCTAATTCCATTTCATCTTCTCTGCAATCCTATAGGACATGTTATTGTAACACAGCTATAAGTTTCAAAAACATCAGAGATTGACCTCATAATCACTATATAGTTTCATGCAAATCCATCCTCCAGGGGGGAGTGTGTGAATGACAGGACTCCCAACAGCTGTGACAGGGACCAGAGGGGCTATAAGTGAGGCCTTTAGTTTTCCTTTTCTAATTAAGATGGTTCCTCAAATTCAGAAAACCAGGTCCTGTCTTAGCCCTCTTTTCTGTAAGATTAGTGATAACTTTGTTCCTTATTGTTAAAACAACTGAGTAATAGTATACCCCATTACAAATAGCTTTCGATATAACATTCAAAAGGAACAGAGGAGCCAGCACTTACGTTTCCTGGAGGCAAAAAAGAAAACAGCCCAGATGATGTGTGATTACCTAACTGTACTTAAAGTAGGAACATTCCTGTTACAGGTATCTCTACGACTGGCAGGTTAATTCATGAATAATCCCAAGTTTATACATCAGGATCAATTAAATCTATAGCCAGATTTAGATATGTCTCCTTTATCAACAATGGAAAGAAATTCTTTATTATTGAAATTTGTAATCAAAGAAATTAATGCACATAATGGTGTCAGGAGTATACTATAAACAAAATTACCAGACAGTTAGCTGACTTGTGTATAGTCTGCTAGGCTTAAACCAATTCTATTGTTTTCAAATTCCTAACAATATTACTAGCTTACATATATAGGTGACTACAGAACTAAAGAATGAACATGAACATTTAGCAAATTACAATACATAAGAGGGGAGGCCCAAAAATCCTTGGAATTTATCTATTAAAAATTGTGTGCTTATTATTGCATGTTTAAACTTCAGTCACCTTCAAAAATGCTCTCCATTTGACATAATACACCTATTGAGACACTTTTCCCACTGCTCAAAACAGTTTTTGAACTTGTCGATTTTGATGCCTTTTGGTGCTTCTGCCATTTTTTGTTCCACTTCCTCCACCTCGGCAAACAAACAAACAAAAAAGTTGCTGGAGGTGAGATTGGGTAAATAGGGAGGGTGGGGCACGGGGTCATGCCATTTTTGGTCAAAAACTGCTGAACACTCAGTGCAGTGTGGGCAGGTTGCTTGTGTAAATCACCCATCATGAAATAGGCAAATGTGTTGAAAGAATCTACACACACACAAAAACAATTCACTAAAAACGAACATAGCCTCTCCCATCAATACTAGCTGGTCCACTGATGTCGATGGGTTCCTAGAATACTTACCCAGCAAGCGAAGCCTGTACTGCAAGGGGCCTGCCCTCGAAAAGATAATTTTGAGGTTATTTTTATCCTTCCTCATATATGTTTCTTCAGAAGAAGTATGATTCTTAGTTAACCATTAACATTTTCTTGCTAGGAACAGCTAAATTCTTCTACTACCTGTGGCTAGGTTCAAGGTCTCAGGGATGACATAGGGTCTGTTTTGTATTATTCTTGGATGCCAAAATTGTCCTTACATAGTAAAGCAATATTTGCTGATAGCATATTAATAAGTGGCTTCTTAAACGCCTTTTACTTTCTGAAAGCCCATTTTTGTTGTTCAAGGCTTTCTGCTATAATTGTTACTGTCACCCCGAATTACCTGTTGTGCTTTGTACTGGGCTCAGGCTCACATACACAACTGACTCACTGACTTGTGCTCACTAGCTTTGTATGTAAGAGCCATACCGCTGTATTCAGAGAGTTGATGTAAATCCTTCCTATTGACTGCATGTGACCTAAGATAATGACACCTGAGGCCAGGCTCAACCTCTAATCCTAGCACTTTGGGAGGCCAAGGTGAGTGGCTTACCTGAGCCCACGGATTCAAGACCAGCCCGGGCAACTTGGTGAGACCTCATCTTTACAATAAATCAATAATTGACCTGGTGCGGTAGTGTGCACCTGTAGTTCTGGCTACTTGGAAGGCTGAGGCTGGAGGAGTGCCAGAGCACAGCAGGTTGACCGAGGAGTGGCTGTGAGCATGCCACTGCACTCCAGTCTGGGCGATGGAGTGAGACTCCAACTCAAAAAAAAGAAAAAAGAAAATGACAACTGTGCCTTAAGCACCAGTCTTCTCATTTGCAAAATGGGAAAAATAATATTACATATCCACCTCTTCATCCTCTAACTCATCCCTGTTCATCTCCTGTGGATTTTGTTTCTATGATACTAAAAATTTGCAGTGCAAGGTTTGGTTGCATAACTATACTCATGTTAAATCCTCTTTTAATGGAAGCACTCGTGGTCACTCTTAAATGTAACTACTGCATGGGGAACTAACATTGAGTTGACTTTTTTCCATTTTCACCTTGACTTCATTGATTTCAGATTCATTTGGAAGAACAGAGACCTGGTAGGGATGCAGCATGCCCAGATCCATTTAGCGCACAGTAGGAAGAAATGGGAAAAGAAACATTGAAGTGCAGACCGTAGTCATCGTGGGAGGGGCAGTACCAGAAACTAAATCTCCTCGGGATGCTCCAGGGAGAGGGACATGTAGAGCAGAGAGAAAACACCACATGGCAAGAGGAGAAGACACCCAGCCAACCTTTTTCTCCTGCTAATGCTACCAAAGGCTAGTTCTGACATGAGTAGCAACAATAGCAACAGTAATAATAACAGCAATTGCTCGTGTTTATTGGGCAATTACTGTATAGCTCAAAATTATGTCAATTTACACAGATCAGGTGCTTCCTATGGACCACATTATTTAATTCTCATCACAACTCGATGATGTACTATTATTAGACAGATGAGGATGTTGACTTGTTCATGTTGCATGGCTAATAAGTAGTGGTGGGTTGGGGATGTGAGCCTAAGTGAGTCAAACAACAGATCGGACAATTAGTTACTTTTCCTATACAAGTTCACATTTCAAAGATTCTATCCTTCTGTCCATAAACAGTTCCATTTGTCAGCCGTTATGTACTGATTTAAGATTCTGAAAATGTGGTCTTTACAAGGTTCTGATAGATCAAGGGTATAGGCTTCCCTAGTTTTCAAGGGAGATGCAACACCCTACATACCGGCATAGCAGCCCAAGCAGGCCTAGACTAAGACAAAAGAAACGTCAGCCTCATTCCATGTCCCCAAAATGATGGCCTAAATGTTCACAGAAATGCTTCCAGTAGAGAACACGTAAATAAGTCAAATGAAATATTTTTTGTAATTCAAATATGTAGTGAAAGCGAGAAAGTTAAGGATTACTTTAGAGGCCAGAGATAAGAAAGCAAAATCCACAGAGGCAAGCAAGCTCTGGATGCATCTTTGCCACATGGGTCCAGGCTGGAGCTAGCAAACTGAGAGACAAGCTTTCCAATCAGCATGAGGAGCTTGTCAACCTTGGGGTGATCAGCAGGGCCTGGGGCAGACAAGGATCCCACTGGGCTAATCACCTCCATCCAAACAGAGTCTCCCCGCACCGCCCTGGGACTCCAAGGTGGATTACTCAGGCAGGGTGGCTATGGCCCCACAGTCCCTGCAGAGACCAAGCCCTATGAAAGTCACCATGCCCTCTCTACCTTCTAGACACACAGAGTGCAGCCCACCCTGGACGTCCACTCTATAAGCCACTGCAGACTGACCATTGCGGCCAGCTCTCCAGCCTGTGGCATTGGAGATCATAAGCTTGATGCCCAAGGAATGTAGTGTTTATCTTAGTCTGTTTATGTTGTAAAAAGGAATGCCTGAGGCTGGGTAATTTATAAAGTAAAAAAGGTTTATTTGGCTCATGATGCTGATGGCTGGAAAATCCAAGATTGGGCATCTGGGCTTCTGGATAGGGCTCAGCCTGCCTTCCCTCATGGCAGATGGCACAGAGTGAATGGCATGTGCAGATCACATGGTGCAAGAGAAACAAGAAAGAGAGGAGAGGTGCCAGGTTCTTTTTTTCATCTCTTTTTTTTTTAATTTTAAAGATGTGGGGTACAATTCAGGGTTAGGTACATAAGTGATCATCATACAGCCTCCCTTTGGTCTCCACTTTGCCTGGTTTGGGATCAGATACCCTTACTGATGTTATGTGCCCCACCTTCCCTCCCCTGACAGTGTCCCACTACTGCCAATCTCTTTGATGCAGTATTATGATAACTGTTCAGGGTCCACTTATGAATGAGAACATGTGGTACTCAGCTCTATATTTCTGTGGTAGATCACAGAGTATGAGAGACTCTAAATTCAACCAAGTTGCTGCAAAGTTCATGATTTTGTCCTTTTTTATGGCTGCATAATTTTCCATCATGTATATGTACCACTTTTTTTTTATCCAGTAGTTTCGATGGGCAGCATGGTTGGTTCCATGTTTTTACTATTGTGAATAGTGCTGCAATAAACATTAGTGTGCAGGTATCTTTTTTGTAGAATGAGTTGAGTTCCTCCAAGTATATTCCCAGAAGGATTGCTGGGTCATATGGAAGGTTGATTTTTAGATCTTTTAGAAATTGCCACACTGTTTTCCACAGAGGTTGCACTAATTTACACTGCCACTAACAGTGTAGAAACTCTTTTTAACAACCAGGTCTAGGGGGAACACTCTGGGGAACTAATAGAGCGAGAACTCTTTCATTACCATGAGGACAAGTCATTCATGAGGGATCTGCTCCCATGACCCAAACATCTCCCGTTAGACCCCACCTTCAAAACTGGGGATCAAATTTCAACATGCATTTTGGAGAATCAATATCCAAACTAACCGTCCGCAAACCAATACCTATCTGACTGAGGGTAGCCAGGTGGGAAACCAGGCGGGGTCTCCTGAAAGACAAAGCTTGGGAAAGTGTCTGGACTTTCTTCATTCACAGAGGATGTTTTTGTTTCCTTGAGCTGCTCTAACTCATGATCACAAACTGTGTGGCTTAAAAAAAACACATGTATTCTCTCGTGTTTGTGAGGTCTAGAAGTCTGGAACCATGGTGTCAGCAGGTCATGCTCCCTCTGAAATCTCTAAGGGGGAGTCTTCCTTGACTTCCTCCTAGCCTCGGTGGCCCCCAGCTGTCCTTCCTGTTCTTTGGCTTATGGCTGCATCACTCTAATCTCTGCATCTATCATTGTGTGGCCTTCTTCCCCAAGTGTCTAAGTGTCTCTGTGTCTTCTCTTCTTATAAGAAACTAGTCCTTAGATTTAGAGCCCACTCTCAGCATGACTTTTATATCTGCAAAGACCCTAATTTATTTTCTTACTTCCTTTTTTTTGGAAGCATTAAGAAGCACTAAGTATAATTAAACTGCATTTCAGATTTAGATACAATTTAATAATAGTTCAATTCCCAAATAAAATTCATTATAGGTAAGATCATGAAATTTTCTAACACTTGATTTTAATATACTATGCTAATATTCTAAAACAACTCAGAAGAACACATATTTACAGTAAGTGGAGTATTTATGAAAAATCTGGCATTGAGAATATTTTTGTGGATCCTACTTATTTTCACCTTAATTAATTTATTTGCAAAGACCCTATTCACAAACAAGGTCACATTCTGAGATTCCAGGTAGGTGTGGATTTGGGGAAGGTGTTAGGTCAATCCACTGGGGAGGAGGCTTCTGTCTGGGGCTGATGTGCCCTTTTTGAGGCTCATCACTAGTTTCCTTTCAAAGTGACTGTGATGACAATGCCCAAGCAGCCTGCACATCAGAGGAAAGTTTATTGAACTAGAATTCCCTTTGCACTGCCACAAAATAGCAAATCTTCAATATTACACTTGTCACCAGAAAAAATGAAGAGCGACTAGCAATTAGTTCTTTAAATAATATCATTTTTTTTAAGTGGCTGGAAAGTTTTTGTTACAAATTATGTAAACAAAGTTTCTTGTTGATGATGATTATCAAGAATTTTAAGAGATTATAATTTGAAAGTCTTGATTAAGAATTGCATATAGCCATCTCAATCAAAAGAAAAATCTGATTAAAACAATTTGAAAATATTTTGTTTAGAAATTTTATATTTAAATGTGCAAAAGACAGTTGCATTCTTATACACCAACAACAAGCAGGCAGAGAACCAAATAAAAAGCACAATAGCCACACACACACAAAAATTACCTCAGTATCTTCCTAACCAGAGAAGTGAAAGACCTTTACAATGAGAACTACAAAACACGGCTCAAATAAATACAAGAAGACACAAACAAATGAAAAAAAAATTCCAGGCTCATGGATAGGAAGAATCAACTTTGTTAAGATGTCCATTCTACCAAAGGCAATCTACAGATTCAATACGATACACATTAAGTTACCAACATCATTCTTCTCATGCATTTTGGAAATGACAATACAGAAATTCATATGGAAACATAACCAATCACGAATAGCCAAAACAGTCCTTAGCAAAAGAAACAAAGCAGGAGTTATCACACTTCCAGACTTCAAATTTTACTATAAGGCTACAGTCATCAAAACAGCCTGGTATTAGAACAAGAACAGGCATGTAGACCAATGGAGCAGAATAGAGATTCCAGAAGCAAAGCCTTAATTTCTCAACCAGCTCATCTTTGACAAAGCCTCCAACAACAACCACTGGAGAGAGGAGAGCCTATTCAGTAAATGGTGCTGAGAAAACCGACTGATCACATGCAGAAGATTGAAATAGGACCCCTACCCCATACACAAAAATTAACTCTATTTATTTATTTATTTTTTTGAGTTGGAGTCTCACTCTGTCGCCCAGACTGGAGTGCAGTGGCCGCTCCCGGTCACCGCAGCCTCGACCTGCTGGGCTCCGGTGATCCTTCCACCTCAGCCTTCCAAGTAGCCGGAACTACAGGCATGTGCTACCACGCCCGGCTGATTTTTTTTTTTTTTGACTTATTGTAGACATGAGGTCTTGCTGCCCAGGTGGGTCTCGAACCCGCGGGCTCAGGCAATCCACTCACCTCAGCCTCCCAAAGGCGCGGGATTACAGGCTGAGCCACCGAGCCTGGCTAAAAATTAACTCTAAATGAATCAAAGACCTAAACATGAAACCTCAAACTATAAGAATCTTAGAAAATGCAGGCGACACCATTATGGAAATTAGA
Source organism: Carlito syrichta (assembly GCF_000164805.1). NCBI lineage: Eukaryota > Metazoa > Chordata > Mammalia > Primates > Tarsiidae > Carlito > Carlito syrichta. The sequence goes on along the minus strand of NW_007066648.1, from coordinate 25,663 downwards.
ATTGGCAACTAATTTCTGATCAAAACCCTAAGTGCCCATACCATAGAAAATAAGACAGACAAGTGGAACCTCAACAAACTGACAAGCTTCTGCAAAGCAAAAGAAACCATCAAGAGAGCTGGGAGACAGCCCACAGAATGGGAAAAAATATTTGCCAATTGTATATCTATCAAAAGCCTAACATCTAGGATCTACAAGGAGCTCAAACACGCTGAAGGGAAAAAAACAAACAGCCCCATTAAGAAGTGGGCAAAGACATGAATAGACACTTCACAAAAGAAGATATATGGGCAGCCAACAGACATATGAAAAAGTGCTCAGATTCATTCATCAGCAGAGAAATACAAATCAAAACCACATTTAGATACTACTTAGCTGGGCTCGGTGGCTAAGCCTGTAATCCCACGCCTTTGGGAGGCTGAGGTGAGTGGATTGCCTGAACCCGCGGGTTCGAGACCCGCCTGGGCAACTTGGCGAGACCTCATCTCCACAATAAATCAAAAATGAGCCGGGTGTGGTAGCGCGCGCCTGTAGTTCCAGCTACTCAGACGGCTGAGGTGGAAGGATCGCCAGAGCCCAGCAGGTCGAGGCTGAGGTGGCCGGGAGCGGCCACTGCACTCCAGTCTGGTGACAGAGTGAGACTCTAACTCAAAAAAAAAAATAAAAAGATACTACTTAACCCCAGTGGAATGACCATCATTAATAAAACAAACAACAATAGATGCTGGCAAGCATGCAGAGAAAAAGGAACATTTCTACACTGCTGGTGGGAATGCAAACTAGTGCAACCTCTTTGGAAGACTATGTGGTGATTTCTGAAAGAACTAGAAATTGAGCTTCCATATGACCCAACAATCTCCTATTGGGAATATACTTGAAGGAACTCAAATCATTCTACCAAAAAGATACCTGCACACGCATGTTTGTTGCAGCTCTCTTCACAATAGCAAAAACATGGAACTAACCATGCTGCCCATCAAAACTGTACTTGATTTTTAAAAGTGGTGCATATATACAATAGAATATCATGCAGTCATAAAGAAAGACAAAGATGGACTTCACAGCAACTTGGATGAATTTATAGTCTATCATACTCAGTGATCTATCACAGAAACAAAGAACAGAGTACCATATGTTCTCACTCAAGCGGCATGAACAATTATCATAATACTATAAGAAAGGGATTGGCAATAGTGGGAAACTGCCAGGGGAGAAGGTGGGATAGGCAGTTGAGGGAAACTGCCAGGGGAGGGAGGAGCACACCTCATCAACAAGGATACTTGCATAATGAACATTTGTATACCTAACCCTGAATTGTACCTCACATCTTTAAAAGAAAAAAAAGAAAAAGAAAACCAGTAAGAGAGAAAAAAAGTAATTTTCTATTTACTATTTTAATGTCCTATTAATATAAAATTTAATGTAGAATATAATATTTCAGATATTCTTTATTTTATTTTACTTATAATTAACTAACTTAATTGTTATGAATGTTTACACCACGTATATACAGATACTACCAAATTCCCTCTGTTTTCCTAGTGTGTTGTATAGTTAATGTCTATTTTCTATGTGTACCGCAACACGAAAAAGTTGTGAAGTGCTGTTAAAACCATTAAAGAAATTGAATTGGTAGTACAAAGAAAAAAATATTCCCACAAATACCAGACCTAAATTATTTTAAGTAGAATATTTATAAATGTCCAAGGAATAGATAATACCAATCTCACATAAAATTTGTCAGAGGATAGAGTGAATACACTCCCAAAGTATTTTATCAAATTAATATAATCCTGATGCCAAACAAGAATAGATATTAGAAGGAAAAATAATAAGGCAATCTTATTCATGAACAAAAATGAAAAAATTCTCAGCAAAATATTAGTCAATTAAATGCAATTTTATATATACATATATATGCATATATATATATATATTTTTTTTTGAGTTGGAGTCTCACTCTGTGACCCAGACTGGAGTGCAGTGACTGCTCCCGGCCACCACAGCCTTGACCTGCTGGGCTCTGGCGATCCTTCCACCTCAGCCTTCCAAGTAGCTGGAACTACAGGCGCGCGCTACCATGCCTGGCTCATTTTGATATATTGTAGAGATGAGGTCTCACCAAGTTGCCCAGGTGGATCTTGAACCTGCAGGCTCAGGCAAACCACTCACCTCAGCCTCCCAAAGGCGCGGGATTACAGGCTGAGCCACCGAGCCCGGCTGCAATTATATATTTTAAAAGATGATTTTTTAAAAATTATTTGGATTTATTCCAAGAATGCAAAGTTTGTTCAACATTATAGAATATACTAAAATAATGCATCACTATCATGCTTTCAAGTTAAAGGAGAAAAATATTGTCATCTCAATAAATGCAAAATAATACATCTGATAAATTCAACTTGTATTCATGAATTGAAAAAAATTCTTAGTAAACTAAAACTAGAATGTGCTTTCTTTTTCTGGTTGTGCTTTCTTTCACCTGATAAAGGGTATGCACAAAAAATTAACAGCAAGCATCATACTCATGGTAAAATTAAATATAGCATTCTTTTAAGACCAGATACAAAATACAGTTTCTATTAAATAGTATCAGCATTTCTATTCATGGTTTTTTTTAGAAGTCCAGGCAAGCATAATGATACTAGAAAAAGAAACAGAAAGTAAAATAATGGGACAAAAAAGAGCCAAATGCCACTATTTGCAAATGATGAGACAACTCTAAGTAATACACTGGTTACTAGAATATATAAATTAAGAAAGTTGATATTCCCATCAAAAGAGGACTGGATTAAAAAAATGTGGTACATATACATGATGGAATACTACGCAGCCATAAAAAAGAGCAAAATCATGAATTTCACAGCAACCTGGATGGAACTAGAGTCTATAATACTGAGTGACCTCTCACAGAAACAAAGATCCGAGTATCACATGTTCTCACTCATATAATGGACCTTGAACATCCAATGTAATACTATAAGAAAATGACTGACGGTACTGGGAAACTATTGGGGGGGGGATGGAATTAACAGTCGCAAATATCTGTCTGGGGATGGAGAAACACCTCTTATCAACAGGGTGCCTGAATGAAACGTAATTGTACACCTAACCCTTAACTATACCCCACAAAATCATAATAAAAAACATTGATAAAAAAAAGAAAGTTGCTATTAAAAGATGACTATAAGTCAACTGCCTTTCTATATAATAGTGAGAAAAACTATTATATACATAATGTGTTTATATCACACACACATGCACGCACACACACACACAGTAAATCCTTGGTTTCTATGAACTTCACATCCATGGTTTCCACATTCACAGATTCAATCAACAACAAATTAAAAATATTCAGGAAAAAAATGAATGGTTTCACCTGCACTGTATCTGTATGTAGGTTATATGCAAATACTGTATCATTTTATGTAGGGACTTGAGTATCTGAGGATTTTACTATTCTCAGGGGTCCTGAAACCAGTCTTCCTTGGATACTATGGAATGCTCATACATACATGTGTAGACATGAGCAGAATATAAGCCCTGACCTGAATACCAGAAAGAATATCCATTGCCTACTTTTCTTAGTCTCAGGCTTCTTTATGGGATTGGAAGAAGCAGGTACAGAGAAATTAAGAAACAGTGTTTCTCACAATTATTTGCCTAATAAGTGAATATGTGTGTGTGTATGCGTGTGTATGCCTAGCATCTGACTTTTACAAAAACAATAGCAAGAAAGATAATCACAAAAAATATTTCTGGAAAATTATAAAACTTTGATAAAAGACATTTAAACACATGTAAAGACATGGAGAAACATACCATGTTCATGTAAAGAGAATCTCAATATCATAAAGATGGCCATCTTTCTCAAATCCCAAAATTAGTCTGTAGACAACATAATGCTAATGAAAATTCTAACATGATATTTCATAGAATTGGGTATAATTGATTCCAAAATGTATGTAGAAATTTAGAAAACTAAAAATAGTAAAGATAACTTATTTCTGAAGAGGAATAAACCAGATTGCAAGACATGTTCTACCATGTCAGACTTACTCTAGTAATTGTTAGGGTATATAATAATACAGGGATAGACAAATTGGTAAACAAAATAGAACAGGAGTCCAGAAATAGACCCAGGCACAAGTGGAAACCAGTATAAAACAAAGCTGACCTTGCAGACAACTGGAGAAAGACGATTCTATGAAATAAATTATTCTAGGAAAATGGTTATAAACATGAGAAAACTGGAAATAGATTTACCTCACCATGGCATCAAACTAGTGTCAAATGAATTAAATTATTAAGAATGCACAAGCTGGGCTTGGTGGCTCAGCCTGTAATCCCGCGCCTTGGGAGGCTGAGGTGACTGGATTGCCTAAGCCCGCGGGTTCGAGACCCGCCTGGGCAGGCGAGACCTCATCTCTACAATAAATCAAAAAAAATTAGCTGGGCATGGTAGCATGCACCTGTAGTTCCAGCAACTTGGAAGGCTGAGGTGGAAGGATCGCCGGAGCCCATCCGGTCGAGGGCTGCGGTGGCTGGGAGCGGCCACTGCACTCCAGTCTGGGCAACAGAGTGAGACTCCAACTCAAAAAATAAATAAATAAATAAATAAATAAATAAGTAAGTAAGTAAATAAATAAATAAATAAAATAAAATAAAGAACCCTAGTCATCAAAAGATACCATAAAGTAAGCCACAAATTAGGCCAAGATGTTTGTAAATCATGTAATCAACAAAGAATAGTATCCAAAAGAGCAATTAAAAAATGAGCAAAAAATATGAATAAGCATCTCAAAAAAAGTATGACTCACAAATATATGAAAAAACACTTTGCATCATTATTAATCAGAAAAACGCAAACTCAAATCACAATATGATACCATTTCACACTAAATAGAATGATAAAAGTTAGAAAGTGTGTTGGTGAGGATGTGGGTAACAGCAAATCTTATCAGTTACTGGTGGGAATATAAAATCATGTCCACATTATAGAAAATATTTGGCACTATCAACTCAAATTTAGAATATGCATACTCTATAATCCAATAATTCTACTCTTAGGAACATACATTTAAGAAATTATTCAACCTATGTAACATAATGAGACTTTGTCTCTAATAAATAAATAAATAAATAAACATTAACTGGGCATGGTGATGTTGGCCTGTAGTCCCAGCTACTCAGGAGGCCAAGGAGGAAGAACCACCTAAACACAGGAGGCCGAGGCAGTGAACTGTGTTCATGCCACTGCACTCCAACCTGGGAGACAGAGTAAGAACCCAACTCCAAAAAAATAAAAATAAAAAAAAGAAAGAAAGAAATTCTTGTGCTTGTGCCCCAGATAATCAGAGCACACGAATGCTTCCAGTAGAATTTTTTTCTAAACAAACAAAACACCTAGGAACAGCCCAGATATCAAAGGAGAAAAACTGAAGTAAGATAACAGAATATTATACAACAATTAAAAAATAAATAAACATCAGCTATACACAGAAACAGATTAGTCTTAAAAGCACAAGCCTGAGTGTAAAAAAATAAAAAAGCAAATCACAGAAACATCCTTACAGCTACAACTCCGTTTACACCAAGTTCAGACACTCATGCAACTAAGTGATGTATTACTTAGGGAGACATCTGTATGTGGTGAAACCATAAAGGAAAGTAACAACACAACACTCAGGATGTGGTTCTCCTGGAAAGGCAGGGGTACAATTGGGAAAGGCCTCACCATCCTGGGAAATGTCAAGGTCTTGTTAGTCTCCATTTCTTAAGCAGAGTGGCGGGTACACAGCTGTTCATTGTATCATTTTTGCTGCACGTTTACATTATAGACACTCTTCTCTCTATGTTTCAGAATTTAAAAGTCAGCTTACAAAGAGGAGGCCACACATCCAATACAGAGGGTGTCTTTGTGTTTTTATTACTTTCATCCTACAGGTGAAGATGAAGAGTAAGTATACATGGAAACAAAATCACAAGCGTTTAATGATACCATGGCGTGGGGACTTAAGGAAGTCCCACTAAAGCCAGTGAACTTAGAGACGTCCCACTAAAGCCTGCGACTGTCTCCCTGGGAAGCTGAGCAGGGGGTGCAGGGAGGACTGGGACAAGGAGCTGTGTGAAATGGGGAGGGGCCCAGAGGAAACTGTAGGGGACCTCTTGCACCACTTCCTGTTAGTCACAGCCCCAGCCAGAGCTTCGCCCTGTCGTTGCCCAAGGTGCCCATTGTTGGACTGGGTGGGGTGAAACAGCCAAGGGCTGAGAAAGATCGGTTCAAAAGGAAATGACCCACCAGCACTTTTTAAAAACACCCTGGGTCAACCTAGCATACAGAGTCAAGGTCGTCGGGCTCTTGGTCCCCAAGGGAGGGACCTCCCACCTGGCTTCTTCGCCTGGTCTCAGGCTTCCTACGAAGTCGGGGAGGTAAATGCAGGTAAGTTTTTTTTAAGTTATATCTTCAAGTCACTTTGTGTTGTCTGATAAAACAGTAAAGATAAATGTAAAACCTCCATCTCTCTGCCAACACTGCCACTCCACAAACTCACCCTCCTCCGCCCCACCCAGCTCTCTGACCCTGTTATACACACGTGTTTACTCCATGCAACCGGGTGAAATGCCCAAGAGTGACAAGAAAAAAAATCTGGTGCCAGGGTGGGAACGTTTGCTTTCAAATCTTATTTAAAATCAAACTCTCTCCTAGTGCGGTTTCTATTCAGTTTAACTTAATTTCTTTCAGGACCTGGGCCAGCAATCACACTAATTTGCATGACCACCCTATTTAAACAGGCCCCTTGGTTCTCCATGAATGACCTTCTCTATACCATGAGACTTCGGGGGCCTGAATCAACTGCCCTTGTTCTAGCAGACCTGGGGCTGGGTGGAGAAGACTGACTGCAGCCACAAAACTGCCAAACTAAAAGAGAAAGAAATGGAAAGCGGCCCTTCAGGAGGAAAGCTCTATGCTGGGGCATTAGCAGACTATCAGCTATGTGCACATACCTTTCTTTTTTTTTATTTTGAGTTAGAGTCCCACTCTGTTGCCCAGGTTGGAGTGCAGTGGCACACTCACAGCCACCCCAGTGTCGACCTGCTGGGTGTTGGCAATCCTTCCACTTCAGCCTTCCAAATAACTGGAACTACAGGCGCGCACAACCATGCCTGGCTAACTTTCAATGTATTGTAGAGGTCTCACCAAGTTGCCCAGGCTGGTCTCGAACCCGCAGATTCAGGCAATCCACTCGCCTCGGCCTCCCAAAGTTCTAGGATTATAGGCTGAGCCACCAAGCCTGGCTGCACATACCTTTTTGATTGAGCCACTCAGTCGAGGCAGCAATACTTCTGTCTGGAGTTGGGCCACCACCACTTCCGGCCTAATGCCATTGTCCTAAAGGTCGGTCATCATTTGTTTATGCTGACTGGGAGGGAGATCTCTGAAGAAAACAGATACCTGTGCTCAAGCAGCTGATGATCTAAGAGGGAAAACACGCAACACCCCAAAGGCGATGTGCAGGTCTTCCAGCCACTGCAGCCTCAGCAACTTGATATATCAAGGGCTCTCCATGTCTCCATCGATCTTCCCCTGATGGATCGAGGGCTGCTGCGCCATTGTTTGTCTAGGACAGCTCAAACTCGTATGGAGGAGACTGGGGTGCATACAATTTCACAGTCTGGATCTATCTTTATGGGTCATCAATGTGAGCAACAAACACTGCCTGTTTCTCTGCTTTATCAATAAGTGGGGTAGGGGACACACGGGGTGGAGAAGAGAAAAGCTTTAGAGGCAGAGAGCAGACATCCCTAAGTTTCTAGATGCCAGGTCTGGTTTTGGTACTTAACTGCTTTGTCACATTTTTTCTTTTAGACATAGTGTGTCATTCTGTTGCCCAGCAGTGCAGTGGTGCAATCATAGCTCACTGCAGTTTCCAACTCCTGGGCTCAAGCAATTCTCCCACCTTAGCCTCCTGAGTTGCTAGGACTACAGGCATGCACCACCACACCTGGCTAATTTTTAAAACATTTTGTTTGTAAAGTCAGGGTCTACCTATGTTGCCTAAGCTGGTCTTAAAATCCTGCCCTCAAGCAATCCTCCCTCCTCAGCCTCCCAAAGCACTGGGATTATAAGTATGCACCATCATGTTTGGCCTCTGTAATCTTCAGTCAGTTATTTGACCTCTATACTTTAGTATTCTCTTCTTTAAAATTGAGGTATTTAATAATAAAGTTTAAACCACATGATATTGCTAATATCAACCATTTTTTGCCTATACAAGGCAATTTCACGTGCTTTTACTTTACCTAATAATATCTTCTGCATGGAGGTGTGGTGAGGATTGTGTGAGATAATAGTATTATTTGAATTTTCTCTTCTCAATAAGATTTTCCTTATTTGTTCTACGGTTAATGGCTTGGGGTAGAGAAGTGAAATTTTCCAGCAATGAGAAATTGGAATATTTTACTTATTCTTGTCAAATTTTCTGGTTAGATTTTATTTAGCCACAACTGAGAGAGATCTCTTTGCCAAGATTGAGGAAGCCTATTGATGAGATGCCTTATCAATTCCTAAGGAGTGAAGAAATTTGGACCTCATGCTGCCAGGCAAATCAAATATTATGTTCCCTCCAAAAAGCTGAATTAAGTTATTAACTCAGCAGTTCTCAAAGTGTGGGCTCTGTAAACCCAATGGCTCTCCCAAGGCACCTTTGGGAAGTCCTTAAAAAGCAAATGCTGTAGCCATATAAGATACTGAACTTATGACAGCCTCTGTTTTCTCCATCCCCAACTGGACTATGCAACAAGAAGTGGAATCAGAAACAGAAGAAAAGCAAAAAACAAAAACACAACAACAAAATCTAAGGCAGAGGCTTCCACTACTTGGAAGTGTTTAATGGGGCTACCATCACACCACAGGATCCTGTCTATGAGGTAAATGATACTCACACCAGACTTGATTTCAAAAATAATTAGGGAAGACGGTCAAGATAATGAAAGGTTTCGCTCTATTTAGGGCTGGCCACGTCTCGAAGGCTATATATTTTGCTACATAGTTTCTCAAATTATAAGGCCACTTTCTGTTCCAGGTAGGCCTTCTTCTAGAGTCAAAAAAAGTGCTCCTGCTCCTTTTCTGTGTCTGAGCCCTGAGAAGATCGACACCCACCATAACATATTGCTAAAAATATTCTAGTTTTGGCAAATGCAATCAAATTTTTTCTTTCTGAATGGTTTCTCTGAATTTTCATTCTGAGGACATTTCAAGGAAAATTTAATTTTCATTTCTCTGATTAATTTGTACTTCATTTTTTCATAATATTTTCTAAGAGCTATTTTATACCAAGAAAGAAACGAGTCTTTTAATACTTTGGGTTTGTGAACAAGTGAGCCATATTTTCCACAAAATGAGTAGACTAAAATTAATGAAACTGATGACATGCTTCCAAAGTCAAAATTCTTATAAGGATTGATACTTGGCAAGCTCTCTTTATTCATCCAAATGTATTTAGATCACTTAGAATGTGCAAAGCCCTATGCTCATATGTTGGGTGGATATAGAAAAAATAAACACAAGTATTGTCCTTTCTTTCCCAGAACTTACCACCTTCTGGAGAAAGCCAGTGATACAAAACTAACCCAAAATGTGGTAAATGCAAAAGAAATGGGATTCACAAGATGCCACAGGGCAGGGGATAGAGGGACACATAGTATGAAATTATCTGTCACAGTTGGGAGTACCAAGGGCAGGAGCGTACAATTTGTCTGGACCCTAAAGATGTGTGGAGTTTTAACAATAGAATCAGGTGTAAAAGACATTGCAGACAGAGACTAATAGGTCCAAAAACAAGAAAGCATGAAAATATGTTTTTTGTCGGAGGAAGGATAAAAGGATGGGTGTGACAGGAACAAAGGGTACTTGGCATCAGTGAGGTATAGAAGGAAAGAAGTGGAGAGAGTGGGTTGGTCCCGATGATTAAAGGCCTTGACTGAATTGCTAAGAAATAAGAACATTATTATTTAAAAAATGGAGCCAACAGAAGTCTGAGTCACACATGATCAGACAAGTTTTAGAAGACACTGGGACAGAATGAAAGGTGGATTGAGAGTTGGGGAGGATGGGGTTTGACATCGTTAACAAAGCCCAGGCAGGCAGTCATGAGCCCAGCACCAGCATGGTGGGAATCGGGATAGGAAGAGATTGGGACAAGAGATATTTGGGAGATTGAGATAGTCAGGATAAAGTGACTCTTTTGATGCATATTCAAAGAGTTACATAAGGGGTGCAGAGGTCTAGGGTGAATCCCAGGTCTCTCCACAGCTATCACATAAGACAAAGATCGCTGGCGATACCTCAAACTGGATTTGAGGTATTTGAACACCACATATCAGATAGATAGCCATGAAGGCATAGCAAAAATATTGTTGATAAGCAGGTCTATTCCTCAGACAAAAAGACTGAAATTAGAGCCATAGATCTGCCAGATTAAGGCATATGAGCATGAAAATGAGGCTGAGGTTTGGCACACTGCTTTAAATCAATATTGCTTTAATTCCTGGTTTGTAATAGTTTTTGAGGGCTGCCATAACAAGAAACACAACTGAGTGGCTAAAACAATGGAAATTTATTTTCTCACAACTCTGGAGACTAGAAATCCAAAGTCAAGGTGCTGTCTTCTTCAGAGGCATCTCTCCTTGGCTTACAGATGGCCGTCTTCTCCCTGCGTCTTCACCTGGTCTTCCCTCCCTACATTCGGTGCCTGAATTTCCTCTTCTTATGAGGATATCAATCCTATTGGATTAGAATCAACCCAAATGACTTCACTTTAACAGTTACCACTTTAAATATTCTGTCTCCAAATACAGTTCCATCCTGAGGGGTTAGATGTCAATACATGAATTTTGAAGGGACACAATTCAGCCCAAACACTGGTCACTTTTTTATTGAGAGGAGAGATGGGGACTGTGTAGAGAAGGACAATCACAGGTGACAAACAAGTTCATCAGCGTATCTTCAACTTGCCCACAAACAAAAGTGTCCTGGAGAGAACCAGACTCTCTCTTCCCGGGTGGCAGTTTAAAGTCATCTGTTGGTGATGGAACATACTGGATTGTGTGAAGGACCTAATATGTTGAATTTGACATGCATACGGATGAACATAAGGTGATTAGTCTACCAGATATAAAGGTATACTACACAATCAGAATAATAAAAACAATGCAGAAACAGACAAATAGACACTTGGAATGTAATACAGAACCTAGACAGAAACACCTATGTATGTGGGAATCTGATGTAGATTGAAGGTGACATTACAATTCTGTGAGAGAAGTAATGGATTTCTAGCACAGCTAATAGCAAACTGCCTTGTTCTATGGAGAAAAATAAATATTCTATGCAAAGATGAATTCCAAATGATTTATAAAACTTACTTGTGAAAGGTAATATTACACAGTTTAATAGAAGAAAATATAGCTTTTTTCCAGCCAGTACAAATTGATTGGCATCTCCTGAGACAACTGGATTAGTCTTGCTTTAAACTGTCTTTAGAATTTGTGTGTGTGCCCTGACTCCTGCTGAAACTTTACCCAAGATAGTAATTGATGCCAGGAATGAGGTGTGACAGATAGGTCCTCAAAATGGGACTCTGGGATTGAGTTTATTTTACTTAAAGAGTACACAGAAAACCTCCTCACCAGGGGGACAGCAAGCACCTGTCACCCATGGCATACAATGGCATCATGCCCATGCAGACTATCACCAATTGTGGCATCCAGTGAAAGTAGCAATCAGGCTAGGGTGACAATGGTGATTATTAATGGGATGGAATCCTCTATAAAGTGTATGTAAAGAAAAGGTTGGGCATAAAGCCTTGCATTTCCAACTCAAGGCATAGGTGGAGAATGAGAGGTCCTCTGTGGCACCCCATGGGTTTTCCTATCTTGTGCAGTCCCAGAGCAGATGTGGCTGAGAAACAGGCCAAGGAGCGTCGAGAAGAGTTGGAGTTGCTATGTCACCTAAATTATTCCAAATCACCAGATCTTTTTTGCTAAAATGGGAGACAGGCTGGGAAGGTCTTGGTTTCTGATGATTGGGGTGGGATATTTGCACAAACATAGGCAAGGCTGATAGCTTCAAGGCCCCTGGCATCTCTGAGTCACTCTACAGGGCCCTTGATTGAATTGTTTTCCTATAGAACATCTCCCAGTTTATTACCTGGTGACATGATACTAACTGAATCTGAAGAATGAGAAAAAGCAAGCTCCTCAAATGCCTTCACAAGATACGTTCACCAGAGAGAGAAAAATACAGTCACAAAAGTTCAAGGGCCTGCCCCATGGAGAAGTTTCTAGAGACCTGTGTTCTGAAGCACATTTGTGCCATTCTTCCTAAGGAAGAGACATAATGCTGAACCTTGGGCTTCCCACAGTGAAGAAGAGTGCAGCACCAGTGGACCTTCCTAGATTTGGGAGCCAGTATATATTTGGGTGTGCTGCTCTGACATTTCATTGGTATTCTAGAACACAAGGGAAAAACACAAAAGTCAAAGTGCATAAACTCATTTAAAAGGGTGACAGTGGACAGGCTATTTGTTCACGCCATTTGTAAAACAGATAATAATAACCAGAAGAGATGCTGCAACTTCACTGTTGATCAGTGGTTATACAGCAAGATGGACTAAAATGATGTACATCTGTTTGAGTGTGAGACCGAGAGAAGGGCGGATGGTGAGACAGAGGATAGAGACACTGAGAGAATCAAAGAATGTACTTTAAGTAGATGATTTAAATACTGATCTCCCTAAATTGGACCCTCTTCCTTGCTTTGGGACCTCACTGTTTTAAGTGGGTTCCTTGAACCACAGGGATCAGCAAGCTTTAGAAGGAGTATCCCAGGATCACCTAGACCCCTGAATCAAAGTCTGCATTTTAACAAGATCCCTGAGTGATTTTGACACACATTAGCATTCTAGAAGATTCATGCTAATGTATGTGTTGACTTTGGAAGACGCATCTGGCATGGGGGAAGCCTGGGTGTGCCACCTCACTCGCTTTAGGGGTGCTGATATCACCTGGGGAGTTGCCGTTTGACACTCTAGACCAAGCCATAGGCCTCTACCTGAGTGTTTTGCCATGAACCTTGTGGGCTCAGAAGAAAAAGGCTGAAGAGAACTATCGATAAATAACTGCAGCAGATACTACTCATAGTCTTATCATTTCTACAGTTTGTCTCCTGGGATCCTAGTTCTAGACAAAACTCTGCATCTTTCTTTGTCTCAAAACAAATAGATGGAGCTGAAAAGTCACTGAAGAAGGCTTTGCAGACCCAGTGCCTTGGGGCCTTCACACGCACGATGACTTTGTCTACAGGAACCTTCCACCTGCTGACTCCTACATGGGACTCTGGGCCCAGTCTTTGCATCTTCAGAAAGCCTTCCCTGGGTACCCTCCACCCACTCCTCCCACCCACAGTGCTCAGTGAGGGGATTCTCCTGGGAACCCCAAGCACATCAACATAAGGCTTCCTGAAAGATATGTGAGAGGAGGTGCCAGTCTCCAACCACAGAACATACCCTGAGACTGTTGCTTCCTGGATACCTCAGTAAGTAAAGGAATAAATAGAGGGAATAACTCACCCCCACCACAAAGCGAGGTCGGAGCCAAGCTCTGACAGAATCCCGCTACCCCCAGACCCTCCACAGCGCCAGCTGCCTCCAGGTCTCCTGCTAAATCGCCCAGAGTAAAAAGAGTACAAGGCAGAGGCTATGATATATGATTGGCAAGTTTATTTTGTACAGAAAGTGCACCTTTGTCCATGTATAATCATGTTAGCATCACCATGCAGAATTCCACCACCTGCAGGGGAAGAGTAGGGAGAGACACATTAGAAGAAAAGCTGTCCTTAAAGTAGTTGCAAAAACATGGAAGCCAAACCCAACCAGTGCTTTAAAACAAAGCTCCAATATATATCCTGTTCTTTTCCTGTTAAAAAAAAATCCTTGTAATTTCTACTTCCTTTAATGACTTAAAATACATTTTTAGATTTGCTTTCAGAAATGAGTGCTTGTGTAGGTGACCTTGACATTTGATTGCTTTTGGTGCAAGTATTTCTTCCATTTTATGTTTGAACTTGTTAATTGTGGTTGCCTGAAGGCTGAGGAACATGATAATTATTTCTCTCTCAACCTGACATAACTCCCTTTCTTTCTCTCTTTCTTTTCTCTCTCTCTCCAGCCCCCACCCTTCTTTCTTTCTTTCATAAATGAAATTCTAGCCCAGTTAGTTCTTCTTGGTCTGATTGCCAGACTGTCCAGTAATCACATCTGAGTTTTTCCCCAACATGTGGGCAATTTTCATGATTTCGGTCCAGCAGTGACCTTTGGAATTCCGGGATCACTTCCCCTCCCCTCACTGGTGCCCCCATGAGACCCAGAAGCACAAACATCTGAGGGACCTCTCGGCATCTTCACATCTGTTGACATTGAAGGCGAAGGCCACTGTGTGGTAGATTTTCAACAACAGGTGTTGAGCTTGGGGAAGAGTTTGTTGATTTTTGAGGGATAGGCAGAAGAAGTATTTAATTCTTAGTTTCAGGCATTCTGGAAGCACTTAGAAAACAAAGTTAATCTGTTTATACTAAGATCACATAGGGAAACCATAGTAAGCAATTGCTAAGTAAAAGTTGAACAGGTTTTTGGTTTCAAAGTCCTACAGTTTATATCAATTTTCCATTCAGATCAACTCGATCTTTCAGTTTGGGGTTATGCCTTCTTGATGTACCTAGAATCCATGAAATATTATTTCTTCAAGGGGTGTTTTCAACACTGTTTCAACACTGTTTTCAACAGTGGAGTACACAAACAGCTGAAATTATTTCCAAGACTAATTAGCCCAGTGGAAGTTATTCACCAGGACAATGCAAGAGTGTAGAATACCATCTATATTATCTGCCTTACAAAATCTCTGAAATCATTGGTTTTCTTTTCTCACTGGTAGTAAAAACTCTAAATTACAGAAACAATAGAAGCACAGTGTTTAAGCCAAAATATCACTGAAATCCCATTTTAGGAAAATCTGTTTCTTTCAAATTTTCTCAGAGAAGTACAAAGTGTTGCTTGGTGTGCAGTTATCTGCCGGTATAAATGGATGATTACTTAAATACGGCTTCCTTGAGAAGGGAGTTAGAGGACTTTACAAAAGCTTCAAGCTGTGCTTGCCATACAGGTGAGCCTCTTGCAAGTAAATAATTTGACTTAAAGGATTGTTAGAAACTCTTCTTATCTCTTTATCTGAGCAATAATTGCTACATTTCTAATCTGTTTTTTAAAAATGGGTTGGGGCCTGATTCCTTCCCAGTATCTTAAAAGTCAGGAGTTACTTAGCAGGAATGAAAAGGTAGGTAAGAGTGCCAAAGATAAATGGTCATCATTATCTAAACACCAAGAGTTATTACCTTTGCTACCCTTGCAGCGCGAAGCTGTCCACAGCCAAACCTGACCCTGAGGCCTTGCAATAAATACACCTAAAATATCCCATAGATCTGGATTTTGCTCTGATGTTCATCTCAGAAGATCATGCTCAGAAGGAGTTCAGTTTGTCAGCCCTACTGATATTGAAGAGGTGACTTCCAACTCAAATGCTCTGTAGTACTATGGAATCAGTGAGAAGATGCTTCACAGAGCACCACGGAAATCCTTTTGCAGAGCAGGGGCTTATCCTGACTCCCAGTGGTGAGACAATCTTTGTCCTTTTGTGTTACCCTTTTAAGGTGAGCTTCTGATGCCTGTGGACTAAAACTGTTACTTACACAACCACATTCTCACTTCTATTCTCATGTGTGCGAAATGTACGACATACTGCAGATTCTCAAGTGTTGACATCAGATGTCAATAAGCATTTGCCTGGGAGCTTTTGCAGACCTTCATGGTCAGACTTGTTTTTCTCACTTGGTTATAATTTGCTCTTAATAGACCAAAATACCACAAACTTCAATGTCTTTTCTTCCTCTTAATGAGGTGTAGCTAACACTGTCAGCCAGCAAGCAAGGAAATTCCATGGCTGGAGAGGAAGACCTGGTAGGAATGTGGGTGGTTCTACAAAAATCCATCCTACTAAGGAAGAAAAGCATTTAAAGCAAGCGTGTGACTGCTCAGTCCACAATCTCACTTTCCAAAAACGAAAGCCGTGCCCTGAGCATGTAGGCAAGCCAGTCCAAGTTCCATGATCACACCTCCCAGTGGGCATCCAGATAGAGCCATATTTGAACATTGCTTCCTAAGTGTTTTTCTGAGTTTTGCATCAGAAAACTGTTCTGTGAGGCAAGCTAGGAATTTGTCCTCTCTTTCACAGAAGGGGAAGGCGACACCAAGAGAAACCATCAGGCTGGTGGTAGATGGCCCATGCCTTCTGTCAGCCAAAGTTGACATCAGTTTTCTCCTCTTTCCTCACCTAACTGAGCCAAATGGCCTCTGATTACTAAATTTGTTACTAGAGTTTTGTAATACAAGTGAATCTGTTCAACTCCAGGTGTAATTCCAGGTCTTCGGGCAGGCCTGAGGCTAAAGAAACAACAAAGACACACTGATGATGTGGGAACTTACTGGAATTTCCACAGAGCATTGGTTTCATTGACAACTAAGATATCTTGCCTTGAAGAGTCAAAGGCTACTAGGTTTTATTTATTTATTTATTTTTACCATAATAGCTCCTCATCTACCAATGAAGTATACATCTATTTTTACTCAAAATATCACATCACCAATTTGACAAACACTAAGCATTTCAGAGTAAAAGGCAATGTGACATTGCTTTCCAAAGATGACTATCCACAATCTCTCTGGTCCTATAAGATCCTCTAGACCTTGACACTCCCATATTAAGAAGTAGAGTCTAGTTCTCCACTTTTTTTGTTACCAATAAAATGTGATGGAAGTCTGTGCGACTACAGAGCCTAGGTCAGAAAAAAATGTTATATCTCCTACCTTTCTTGATGGAACATTCACACTGGAGTCCTGAGCCACCACATGAACAGTCAGAATATCCTGAGGCCACCACGCTGAAGCACAAATTAGTCCACCAAGAGAGCCCTGAGACAATATGAAGATGGTACATAGATAGATGGAAAGGTAGGTAGGTGGGTGGGTGTGTGGATAGATATTAGACCGATGGTAGATAGATAGATAGATAGACAGACAGATAGATGGAGATTGAGAGATGATAGATAGCTGGATAGATAATAGATATATGAATAGATGGAGAGATAGATGATAATAGATGAATGGATAGATAGATAAATGGAGATAATAGATAGCAGAGAGATACAAAATAGATAACTAGATGGATGGATAATAGATGAACAGATAGATAATAGATAGATGATAACTAGATAGAAGGAGAGATGAATGGATAGACAGATATAGATAGATTGATAGATAAATAAATGGATAGATGGATAGGTGATAACTGGATAGAATAATAGATGGATGGATAGGCAGGCAGAAAAATAGATAATAGATTGATGAATGGATAGATAGATAGATAGAGACAGATAATAGAGGGATAGATAATAGATGGATGGATGGATGAATATATTGATAATAGATGGATGATAACTAGACAGATGATAGATAAATGGATGATAACTAGATAGATTAATGGATAGATAACTCAATAGAGAGATGATAGATAATGGACAGACAGATAAGTAGATCTATAATAGATAGATGGATGAATGGATGAATAATAATTAGATGGATAATGATGACAGATAGATGAGTAGATAGACAAATAGAGGATGAATAGATGAGGATAACTAGTTAGATAGGTAGGTAGATAGATAAATAGATAATACATGGATGGATAGATGATAGATAGATGGTTGGATGGAGAGATAGATAGATGGATAGAAGGATACTAGATAGGTAGGTCCATCCATAGATAAATGGATAATAGATGGATGAATGGAGAGATAGATAAATGGATAATGGATGAATAGATAGTGGATGTATTAGAGATAGATGATAGGTAGGTAGGTAGATAGATAGATAGATAGATAGATAGATAGATAGATAGATAGATAGATAGATAGATAGATAGAAATGGAGAGATACCTGGCCAGACCCTGGCTGTTCTCAACCACTGTTTCTGCACCAGCTACTATTTGTCTACCACGTGAAAGACTACAATCCAGATCTACCTAAATAAGCCCATCCCAAATTGGTGATCCACAGAAAGTGTGAGATACTAATATGATTGCTGTTGTTTAAAACAACTAATGTTGGGGTGATTTGTTATGCAACAATAACCAGACCAGATTCCATTCTTTATAGCATAGAATAAGTAGCCTGTGGATTTTTTTCTCTGAGATTTCTGTGATAACTGCATGATAAAAATGGAAGGGATGATGGACTGTCCACCATAGTCCTCACTTCCTTTTCCTCCTTTAAATTAAATTGGTTGCATAGAAAGAATTGGGAAATAATATGGCTCCATAACCTATGGTACCTGTGGTTGTATTCTACAGAGATTGTGGAATTTTATAGCACCAGATTTTGCCAGCTTATTCCCACCTGACAGCGTCATCTCCAAGATATGCCTTGCTATCCAATACTGAACCTAGAGTTAATTAAATTATACTGTATGCATTTTCTCCACCCCTAGAAATACTGCCACTTTTTGGATACAAGGACAAATAGCATCATGTCGTCTCCTTACTAGTTAGGACTAGTAATAAACTTTGCAAAATATGTTTTACTTATTGCCTTTGTCTTGTTTACTTTGAAATGTATTTATTTTTGCAGAAAGCTGAATGTACTGACACAGGCTGTACTTTTCCTTTAGGAAAAGTGCATCTGCTCAACACAGCAGGGCGTGCATACAGCAGGCACATTCTACAGGTGCAAAACAGAGAATTTTCACATTTCCCAGATACTGCCTCCTCACTAAATCTGGCAAAATGGGTCTTTGGGATGGTTCCTCTTTTTTATTTTTATTTTTTTCTTTTGACATTTTACAAAGCTTGGGTGTAGGGTGAGAGAGGAAGCAATACTAAGTCGACTTTGAGAAAACATAATAGAAGTCTGCAGACAACAGTACAAAGAATTAACTGTTAGATGCTCTGCTGTGCTAGGTGACAGTACTCATTACATATGATATGATGGCAACACCCAGGCTTGTGGCAAGTAAAACCAGTCTATAACTTTTCCTTTTGTATTTTTCATTAAGACATGGAGAATTACTCCAGCACATTCACAATCAGTTATGTCCCTAACAAAGGGTGGGTGAGAGTGAACATTCTCTGCTTGAATGCATATTTATTTTTAAAACCAAGCAGGCAATTCCAAGATTAAGAAGTTTAGTGTTTTGCTGAGTCATAAAAATGCAAAACTGAGTATGGCCCACTTCATTGTTACAAATTCATTCCAAGAGCCTAGGGAGTAGGAAGAAACTGTATTTTGTAGAAAATTGGAATTCTAAACACTGTTCACCTACTTTAGAATGTGGTTATATTATTTTTTGGAAACTTAGTCATTTGTTATTATGGGCTTGCAATCATTTTTTATCATTATTATTATTCACAGTTCTTAAATATATCTGAGATTCTTGAGTGTTCCCTATTTTTGTGATTTGAGCTGTGTCCTTTCCAAGCAGCTCCGTAATGTATGTGCACTTCACACTTTCTTAGGTAATGAACGCACGGCTTCTCCGCCCAGTGGTGCCTTATTTACCTACTCTTTTGAAAACACTATCAGTATCAACTACCCACACTCAGTCTGCCCACGCTTTTGGCAGACCTTGAAAATGTTATGATTCCAAGATACACCATTAGCTTAATATCTGATCTCATTAAGTTCTGCTGCTTTCTAAGCATGATGTAAACAAAGCAGTATTAACAACTTCCCTGAGTCATCCGTATAATTTATTTTTATAGCAGCCAGTTGTTAAATGAGGATGCTTGTCTTCACACAGTGCTTGTATTTCATTGTGTCCTGTGTCTTTGCTGTCCGTGGAAAACAATTCTGCATTCAGGGATAGGAAAGAGAAACAAACTATAAGATGAAAAAAAACAACAACAACTTATTTTTACCTTCACGTTTTCAATGGTATGAGCAGACTTTTTTCTTTTTTGAGTCGGAGTCTTACTCTGTCTCCCAGACCAGAGTGCAGTTGCATGATTATAGGTACCGCAGCCTCGACCTGCTAGGCTCAGGCGATCCTCCTGCCTCAGCCTTCCAAGTACCTTAAACTATAGGCGTCTGTCACCACGCTTGACTGATTTTTTTATTTTACTGTAAAGATGAGTTCTTTCTCCAAGCTGCTCATACTGGTCTTGAACTCCTGAGCTGAAGCAATCCCCTCGCCTCTGCCTCCCAAAGGGCTTGGGGTTACCAGTGTGAGCCATTGCACCCGGCTGGTATAAGGAGATTTTTTTAAAGTCCACAGGGCCATTTTTTAAAAAGTTGCTGTCCATTAATATGCTGTGCTTTTTATTTGGTACTAAACAGAAAAAATAATTCAAAACTAGATTTTAACTATATAAGACACAAAATATACCAAAACTACATTTATATTTATATATATAAATATACAAACTTCTATGTAGGTAGTTTTTTATATATATATATAAGCTTCTATGTAAGTAGTTAGCTTTTATGACATCAATATTAATAGCAACTGAGGTTGAGGTCTGCATTATTAATTGTTTTTATCTTTCTTTCCCTAACCAAGCGAAATAAAAACAAATTAAGTTTTGGATGGAACCAATTTGGACTTGGTTTTCCATAACAAGCGATTCCTGAGTATGCCTTTTGATATCTCTCTCCTTTTCAGTAGCAAAAGCTAAGTTGGGGGCAGTTTTGTGCAAAGCAAATGGGCTCACAATGAAGAGAAAATGTGTGCCTCCCTCTTTCCTTTTATTACTTCTATTTAGAGAGTGATAAAAGTAAATAAAACCTTTAAAAAGAACATTAAAGCGTTCTTCATTTGTACACCACGCTTTGATGGTGACTTGGATACAAATAGCCCCTAAAAACATGGTATGCAATTGGATTAGATTTATACAGACCATGTAGATGTCTAAAATTGTCTGCAGATTTGACTTTAGACGACACATGGACTATTAGAAATTACGGAATGTAGCTTCCTTAGGACAGTCTCAAGTGGGCCAGACCTCCTCAGAAGTAGGCACCCCAGACAAGCACTCCCTAAGGGATACTTGATCAATTTTATACTATGTCATAAAAAAATTAGATATTCACAAAACAGACAGTTCCTAGAAAGGGATTAACACTTCTCTCTTGCCTCTTTTATGACATGACTAATAACATGAAGGAGATAGTACCACGTCTGCAGAAAAAAGATATGGAGGCAGTTGTTACATTGTGAATACTGAAACAGAGACATTTTTCAGCAACTAATTGCATTTCTTCCAGCAATAGAAACAGCCCACCCACCAGCCCAAACCCCACTGCATGCTCTCACATTGCAAAAAGGAAGTCACAGTCCTTAACAATGTGAATTTTCTGTAGTGTTGTGTAGCAGCTGCATTAACTTTGTGGGAAAAAATGGAGTATACACCTCTTATCCAACAGGATGAAAATCCTGAGACACACGATTTATTTCCCGGATGTCTCTACATTTTCATGAACGTGTAAATAGTGTTGCAATTCTTCTAAAGTAAGGAATAGCTTATGCAGAAATGTTATGCAAAATTCTTTTTGAAAAAAATTTTTCCTCTAAGAGGTTCCTTGAGTTGCTGCCTTCTGCCCATTTTAAATGCTGAGTTGGGCACCAAAACGTTTAAGAAAATGACAGAAAAATGAGCGTCATCAGCAACTTCAAAGTAAGGCCATGCAATTCAGAATTTGTTACTAAAAGTCATTCAGGACTAAACCACACATGGAGGTATTTTTCCCCTCATCTCTCAAAGCACAGAAAGTGGTGTTGAAGATCGCCCCGGTTTATTAATTTTGCAATTGATTATACTGATTGCGTGAAGATTTCCATTGCAAAAACAGATTTTTAAGGACTAAAAATATGACAATTATGCAGGTGACTCATTTAAGGGAATAAGTAGCGACAGGTTTTTAAAGCAGCAGACGTTTAAGACGCGGGGAGTCCTTTGCCCCCCTTTCCCCTGCTGAAATTTCTATTCATGTTTTAAAAAAGGTGGGGGAACAGTGCATGTGAAATAATGGTAATCAAGGGCCTTCATGTAATAGTTTAAACATCTAAAAAGATGGTTTCTGGAAGCATAATAGATAATTACAATGCAACATTGTCTTGATAAAGTAGCTCTGTGTAATTAAATAGAGCCTGACCCTCAAAGAGGCTCTAAGTCCTCCAATAGAGACTGAGGCTCATCCAGCTTCTCTACCAGCACACTCCCATACCTCCAGGGCTTCTCACTAGGGGAGAAGGGAGAGGGATATTTCCATTTGTCCCACTGAATATCTGGGGCTGCTTGGGGCATGTCGTACCAAGAGTCAGGGATGCTAAACAAGCCCACAAAATGAAAAATTTTCCCACTCCAAAAGCCCCAGCTCCTCAAAAGAGGTCGTTTTGAAACTGCTATTATCTGCCCAGGATGCTCCTACCTCTTACAACCAACATTAGTGAAAGGATGAAGGAAATCTCCCTTGGATCTGAATTTTAACTGAATAAGCAGAACCCGGCTTCATCATGGTATAAGGCAGGGTTTCTCCAGCTGACTTGACACCATGTGAGCAGGGATTCATATCTGTTTTTTTTGCTGATGGCACCCCAGCACCTAGAGTGTTTCATAAAGATATTTTCAATAAACGAATGTGTCAAAGGGGTCCAATGAGGTGCTTAATAAAAGTACAATCACTGGGCTAAGCCCAGATAACTGAATGAAAAACTCTGAGGGCCAAGAGGCCATATTTCCAACAAAGACCTCAGGTGAGTCTTAGGACCAAGTCATATGTTGTATTCATTTACAAGCCACATGGACTTGGGACAGTGTCTTGCTCCACCACTTAATTGGGTGTGACCTTGAACAAGACAGCTCATCTCTTTGAGTTTTACTCATTCCTCAAACAAATGGTCTAGGAGGCTTGCTTTGTACCAATGCCACACTACTGCAGAGACTGTTCTGAAGAACAAAACAATGCAGACCTTGTCTTCGTGAACTCATGGGTCCTTCTCTTTAAAATGGGAATAAACCATGCCAACACCTAGGGTCAGTGTGCAAGTCAAATGAGATAAAAATGTAATTCAAAATTTTAACCAAAAGACTTCACATGAAATGTGTTTCTTTCTGGAGCTCCATTTAAGTGGCAGCAAAGAAGAACCACCCCCACTCAACACACAGCCAAGAGTTCTGGAAACCATCTTTAACATCTCTCCTCCCTGGGCACCATCCTGTGTTAGATGGCACCCAACTCTCCTATAGGTCAAGAAATCGGACCAGTGAGATATTTGTGTTATAAAAGCTTTTGTCCTCATCTCATTTGAAATTTCTTTTTTTAAAATATTTTATATATAGATTTTTCTATTGAAATTTCTATTACTCAAGACTCCACATTTCAACTAAATATGAAATTAGTAATTATCCTTATCAATATTATTATTATTTTAATATTAAAACAGCTTTTTATTTGTTAATGTCACATAAGAAATTTAAGCATGTTACACTATCTTAAAAAGCACAGCTAATGCATTTTAATAGAGAAGCCCTTTCCTCTTCCCTCCTCCCCCCATTCCCCTCATGAATTAAGAATCAAAGAGAAGAGTTCCTCTTCCGCTGCGCCGGGCAGCGCCGCCACCGCACGCTCCCCAGACGTGGCGCCTCTGGGCTGACGTGCCGCAGCCTCCAGCCCGTGCCGGCAAGGCGCCTGCAGCCCCGCGCCGCGCGCGCCCCTTCCCGGCCCGGAGCCCTCTCCTTGTGCGGCCCCGCCGGGCCATCCCGTCGCGCCCCCCACCCTCGAACTCAAGCCACCGTGGAGCTCCGCCGCCCTGAAACGTTCACTGCGAGCGGCATTTTTGCTTTCCCTCGCTAAACCTCAACGTTCCCCTCTGTTAAATGGGGATGACACACTATCTGAAGGGTTCTTGTAAGGATGGAATGAACTATTTGACTGAAGGAAGAAATTGCACATGAGTCATCTCATAAACCAGCACGAAATGTGTTTCAGGAGACGGGGCAAGATGGCGACGGCATAGGTGAACTTGTGAGATTCTCTGAACGGACCAAGACTGCAAACTGCTGAATAGACAGACTGTAAAACAGAGGGAAAAGTGAACAAAACCAGAAGACCCTCATAAGGAAGAACAGGTCATTGCAGAAGAGAAATAAAAGCAACCCCACCTTCCCTCAAAAACAGAATTGAAGAGGGGGAGGGAAAGGGGTAAAGGGAGAAAAATCTACAGAAATGAAGAAAAACCAAAAGAAGAGTATGGGTCTCTCCCAGACGCCTGGGAGAGCAGACACTGAGAAAATTGACTTTGGAATACAAACAATGCAAAGTCCCCAGAATGAAGGGTCTCAAAATGCAAATGCAGATATCAAAACAATAATGGAGAGACTAAAAAGAATTGAGGAGACACAAGAAGAAACTAGGAAGGAGCTGATATCTGAGATAACAGTAATAAAGAATACTGTGAATGAAATAAATAACAAATTGATAAGCATGGAAAGCAGAATTACCCAAGCAGAAGAAAGAATCTCAGAGCTTGAGGACCAAAATATAGAAATAACCCAAACTCTTAAAAACACAGAAAATAAGCTAAAAAAGACAGAACAAAACCTTCAAGAGATGAGTGACTACCTCAAGAGGCCTAA
>NW_007066648.1:0-844 GCF_000164805.1 Carlito syrichta | reverse complement strand
CAGGCCTAACCTAAGAATAATCGGACTCCCTGAGGTAGAAAGAGAAACAGAGACCACATTGGAACAAACTTTCCACGAGATCATTCAAGAAAATTTCCCTCATCTAATCAGTGATACAAAAATTCAAACACAAGAGATTCAGAGAACCCCCGCAAGACAACAAATGAGAAGACCAACTCCTAGACACATAATAATTCGCCTAAATAAAGTAGGCACAAAAGAAAAAATCCTAAAGGCAGCAAGAGAAAAAGGCCAGATCACCCACCATGGAAGACCAATCAGAATAGCAGCAGATTTATCTGCAGAAACCCTGCAGGCTAGGAGAGCTTGGAGCCCTATCTTCAAAGTCCTAAAGGATAAACAATTTCAACCAAGAATAACCTACCCAGCCAAGCTAAGCTTCATCAGTGAGGGAGAATTAAAATCTTTCCCAGATATCCAGTCCCTAAGAACTTATGCAGCCACAAAACCATCTCTACATGAAACACTTAAGAAAGTACTAAACACAGAAGAAAAGGAAAAAAGAACAACGTTCTTCACAAGAGTACAGGGAAAAGAATAAAATATACACGAACCAACCCCAAAAGCAAAAGAAAGACAAAAAAAAAGAAAAAAGAAAAAACCAAGTGGAAGAACAATAACTCAATAAGAACTCCATGATAGGGATGAACTCTCACATTTCAATAATTAGTCTGAATGTGAATGGACTAAACGCACCACTGAAAAGACATAGAATGACAAAATGGATAAAATATCACCAGGCAACATATACTGCCTTCAAGAGACCCATCTCACTAGAAAGGACATACACAGACTCAAGTAAGAGGATGGGAAACAAATTTTC
>NW_007066647.1:0-1111 GCF_000164805.1 Carlito syrichta | reverse complement strand
TCAACAAATGTTTGTATCAAGGGAGACAGAATAGGTGAATCAATTTACATATTTTAGAGTTATCGAAATATTTCAATATAAGGGTGATGCCTCATTAAAAAGTGTACAAGTAAAATTATGTTAAAATTTTAAACATAAATAACTCTTTGCTAGGAGAAAAATAGTTTTTACTAAAGGGAGGTCCTTACAGGTGACATTTGAAGAATGGATAGGATTTGAACATCCACATGTGCATAAATGGAGAAAGTTTTTCCAGCCACAAATGCAGTAAAGTTCAGTTCAAGAAATAAAAACTTGGAAATTAGATAGATGACATCTACCAAGCACCCATAGCCTTCAGTTGAATTTATATCAGATCACACCGCATTTCAAAAATTCTTTCTTTAGATGTGGAGACAGGAATAATAACACAGAACACAGGCCACAGTCAAAAGTGCCTCTACATGCTCTCTTTTCTCTGTCCCCAGTCCAATTACACAGCAATAAGTCTTTCTCCAGAGTTCAATTCACCTGTAATGAGCCTTCTCTGCACTCCTTGATTGCTTTGTTTTCATCCCTACTAATTCTGAATCCAACAATTCAAACCCCTCTTCAATTCTAGCAGATTTTTAACTTCTTGTAGTGTTACTGTTTAAAATCTTGCAACATATGTAAAAACTTGATAAACACTCAATAGATGCCAAACCCAAACAGTAAGAAACCTCCACTCAAACATGACAAAATAGAGATGGGGGAGTGCTGGAAAATGGTCAAAGTTCATATGAAACTCCAGTGCTAAGAGAAGGGAGACAAGAATCTGAGGAGAGATGTTTTGTCAAGGGATCCCACTGGAGATATCAGGTTTCACCACGAATCCTATTCAAAGAGTTCATCAAATATGGGGAAGAGTTTCAGGCAGGAATAAGGGTCTCAGATTGCTTTGGTTTTTGGTCTCTTGGTGTACGTCGCTACTGTCCACATGCTTTTTGCATAATGAAATCTGGAATAAGTCCCCGCACATGTCCATCATCAGGCATGAGAACAGAGAGAAGGTAGGGTGGGAAAGGAGTTATAAAAGATAAGGGTAAAGAAAAGAAGAGAGGGCTGCAGGAGAGATAGAAGAGATCTGAGA
>NW_007066646.1:0-1397 GCF_000164805.1 Carlito syrichta | reverse complement strand
CACTCTATTGACCAGACTGGAGTGTAGTGGCACCATCATGATGATCAGGGCTCATGGTTGTCTCAAACTCCTGGGTTCAGGCGATTCTTCCATCTCAGCCTCCTATATCATGGCCGGCTAATTTTTTTGATTTTTTTTTTTTAGACATGAGGTCTCGCTGTATTGCCCAGACTGGTCTCAAACTCCTGTGCTCAAGCAAACCACCTGCCTCGGCCTCCTAAAGTGCTAGGAATGCAGGCATGAGCCACCACGCTTGGTCTGAAATTTTTTTTAATATAAAACACTTCACGAATTTTAAATTTAATAAATGTTCTGACAACTCCCTGACTTGTAATGAAAGTTGCATGAACCAAAGATGTGTCTTTAGATATAAGTTTAAATAAAGCACCAGTAAAGAAGACTAAAATTCTATGTAATTTTTGATAATTTAATGTAGCTATTTTCTCATGTTACAATTTTGTGCTTTGCTCCTTATGTCTACAATTTTGACGTTTGTTGTGGACTTTTAATTGGTTTATTTCAGTGCACCACCTACCACTGGGGAAAGGAAAACCTATTCAGTAAATGGTGTTGGAAAAACTGGCTGACCACATGCAGAAGATTGAAACAGGACCCCTATCTATCCCCATGCACAAAGGTTAACTCCAAATGGATCAGAGACCTAAATGTAAAACCTCAAACCATAAGAACCTTAGAAAAGGAAGGAGATACCCTCATGGAAATCGGAACTGGCATCCAATTCCTGAACAAAACCCAAAACCCACAGGTCATAAGAGAGAAGATTGACAAGTGGGACCTTATTAAACTGACAAGCTTCTGCAAAGCCAAAGAAACCATCAAGAGAGCAGGGAGACAGCCTACAGACTGGGAAAAAGTATTTGCCAACACCAAAGGCTTAACATCCTGGATCTACAAGGAACTCAAACGTGCTGAAAAGAAAAAAACAAACAACCCCATTATAAAATGGGCAAAAGATATGAACAGACACTTCACAAAAGAAGACATCTGAGCAGCCAACAAACACATGAAGAAATGCTCAACCTCACTAATCATCAGGGAGATGCAAATCAAAACCACACTGAGATACTGCCTAACTCCAGTCAGAATGGAAATTATCAACAGCTGCTGGAGAGGGTGTGGTGAAAAGGGAACACTTCTACACTGTTGGTGGGAGTGTAAACTAGTGCAACCTCTGTGGAAAGCAGTGTGGCGATTCCTAAAAGTTCTAAAAATTGACCTTCCATATGACCCCGCAATACCCCTACGGGGAATATACCCTGAAGAACACAAATCACTCTATAAAAAATATACCTGCACATGTATGTTTATCGCAGCATTGTTCACAATAGCAAGAACCTGGAAACAACCATGCTGCCCATCAAAAGAGGACTGGATTG
>NW_007066645.1:0-682 GCF_000164805.1 Carlito syrichta | reverse complement strand
AATTCATACATGATCTTTAAAAAATATTTCTTGCCGAACTCGGTGGGCTCAGCCTGTGATCCCCGTGCTTTGGACGGCCGAGGTGAGTGGATTGCTAGAGCGCGCGGGTTCGAGGCCCGCCTGAGAAACTTGGCAAGAACTCATCTCTACAGAAAATCAAAAAAGTACCCGGGCGTGGTAGCGTGTGCCTGTAGTTCCAGCTACTTGGAAGACTGATGTGGAAGGATCGCCGGAGCCCAGCAGGTCGAGACTGCAGTGGCCGGAAGCAGCCACTGCCCTCCAGTCTGGATGACAGAGTGAGACTCCAACTTAAAAATAAATATAATAAAAAATAAAAAATATTTTTTCAATATAATCAATGAACTATTTACCTACACTTTCACAGAGCAAAATACCTAGAAGAAGTTTAGAAAACACTAAGTATACCATGTAACAAAAATAAATTAATCAAAAAACTCGTTTGTTTTCTTTTTTATATTTTGCTATTTATCAGAAAAATGAATATCTAAATGAATTGCATACATGTTAAGGTAAATTGCATGCAGAATTATTATTTATAGAGCTTAAAAACATAATGTAGATGTAGGTTCCAGATGAGTGTATATAATTCCATGTTTTCTTTATGAATTTCAATAATACACTACCTACATGTGGTATCTATGGAGAACAAAAATTTAATAAA
>NW_007066644.1:2915-3882 GCF_000164805.1 Carlito syrichta | reverse complement strand
TTATAGCCTTCATTGCTATTCTGTAAAAATTCCAAATATAGAATGACTCAAAACATCTACCTAAATTAACTTGGCCTTTATTTATTGAGGCCTATTTGGTAGTGCTGCAGTTGGGAGATACAGACTTGAATGAGGACCGAGGCCCTGAATCTCATGAGACTTGCAGTGTAGTGGAAAGAATATCATCAAACCAGTAACACTAATTAATGACAATTTTGACAGGTGCTACCCAGGGACTATGCAGTTTAAACCATCATCTGAGAGTTCAAAAAAATGTCTGTGTTCTTAAGTGAGAGATTGTTGAAATAGGGTTTGTGAGAGAGATACTGTGTATACTATCTTGTCAATAACCCTTCCATTTCTGTAAAAACTCTGGCTGGTGAGGAGTAGCAGTTCAACTTAGCAGAAGGAGGACACTTTAGTGTCCAGTGGGCTAGTCTCATCCCTTACGAGCTATGAGACCTCAGGGATGAATTATCTTCTTGGAGGCTACTACTTTTAGATGAAGTAGAGCTGATTTTCAGGGCCCTTATAAAGTTACTTTCCATGTTTTTTTTTTTTTTGAGTTGGAGTTTCACTCCGTCACCCAGACTGGAGTGCAGTGGCTGCTCCCAGCCACCGCAGCCTCTACCCACTGGACTCCGGTGATCCTTCCGCCTCAGCCTTCAAAGTAGCCGGATTACAGGTGCGCACTACCACGCCCGGCTGATTTTTGATTTATTGTAGAGCTGAGGGCTCAGGCAATCGACTCACCTCAGTCTCCCAAAGGCGTGGGATTACAGGCTGAGCTACTGAGCCCGGCTGACTTTCCATGTTTTAAAGTCTCACTCTCTTTATACTGCAGCATACCTTTTTACCATAAAATGCATTTAAATGGAATAGAAAATTGTGCATATGATCTTTAGTCATTAACTAGAAACCACCTATCCTGGGAATGGGGAACAACCTAACTGACCTGTGACTACTG
>NW_007066644.1:0-1181 GCF_000164805.1 Carlito syrichta | reverse complement strand
CCATGAAAAGCTGAAAACAGCTCTCCATAAGTATTATACTAATTCTACAAATATTCTTTAAATCTATAAAGAAGCTGTACCGTATAAAAGGCTCCCAAATGTGACCTGGGTTTGAATTATATCTAATACCTAAGCCGAAACCGCAGTTTATGGGAAACAGGAACAATGGGTTTCTAGAGTGAACCATGCCTGTCACAGTCACAGAGTCTTCAGCTTAGGCCAGCAGAGTTTCTTTAGGTTGTTTTTGAGCTGCATGGCAAAAGGGGGAGGAAAATGGGGTCTACGGCTCTCGAACACGTCCTAGCGGTCTCGAGGTCCACGGCCCTCCCTGATCCCTAACGCTCAGTGGGCCTCCGTGGCCGGCTCCGAACACTGGGGTAGGAAATTTCTAGAATGAGACTATTTTGCTTCACAGTTGTATGAATCTGGATGTCTTTAGGCTCTGATATAGCTATCAGAGATGGTGAAATGCCATGGTATATTTGCCAGTTCTGCACTTTTGTTCACCTCCTGTGAAAATTAGATGATTTTTCAATAGGGAGACAGTGGGTGGTATGAATACTTTGTGTCCCTAGTCATAAAGAGTCTCGTTTTTGGAGAGTGATGACTCTGAAAACTTTTGTGGAGTAGCAAGGCAGAAGAAAGAAAGTAACTGAGAACTGAAAGGACTTTAGTGCATAGGAGATTAAAAAAAAACTCTTAGTAAGAGTGAAGTGGAATCCCAAATATGCTAACACAAGAGAACAATTTGTTTTACAAAGAAAAAAAAGGACATTTTATATAAAGATTGAGTACTGTGACAGATTCTGATTTGTGAACAGACAGTGATACTGGCTTGTGGTTTCTGGCATTGCTAGTTTCAATAGTACTAGCTCCAGATACTCTTAATGAAACTGCAGTTTCTGGACCTGTTTTTGAGGAGGTGAATGGTAAAGTGCTCAAATTTTCAGCAAAACAAATTTAGAAAATAACCAAAAAAAATCAGTTAGCCAAAATAAATAATATGAGAAAGAGAAGTAAAAGATAGAGCTATGAGAAGAGAGACACAATTCACAATATTTGTAGAAAATATGATTCTGCACCCTGGACTATTACAACTATTAAGAATTCAATTACTGTCAAAGACTTTCTTTATAGTATTATAATGTTTCAAGGTTTGCTTATGAATGAGTAATGGAAAC
>NW_007066643.1:0-760 GCF_000164805.1 Carlito syrichta | reverse complement strand
ATCTCAGATATCAGCTCCCTTCCCTAGTTTCTTCTTGTGTCTCCTCAATTCTTTTTAGTCTCTCCATTATTGTTTTTGATATCTACATTTGCATTTTGAGACCCTTCATTCTGGGGACTTTTCATTGTTTGCATTCCAAAGTCAATTTTCTCAGTGTCTGCTCTCCCAGGCGTCTGGGAGAGACCCATACTCTTCTTTTGGTTTTTTCTTCATTTCTGTAGATTTTTCTCCCTTTACCCCTTTCCCTCCCCCTCTTCAATTCTGTTTTTGAGGGAAGGTGGGGTTGTTTTTATTTCTCTTCTGCAATGACCTGTTCTTCCTTATGAGGGTCTTCTGGTTTTGTTCACTTTTCCCTCTGCTTTACAGTCTGTCTATTCAGCAGTTTGCAGTCTTGGTCCCTAGATTTAAAAAGGGGGCATATAGAAGAGGAAAATAATGGAGGAAGGGGGGGTCAATAGGGAGTTAGAAAGAGAGAAGCGCGAGAGGGAAAACAGATATACATACCATCTATCAGGTGAGAACGAGACACAGGGCTGGGAAGAGGTGAAGAAAGACACGTAAGAAAGAGTACTGATAGCTACATAGTACTAAAGAGTACTGAAGCAACACAGAGACAGGGCAATAAAATCGAGAAACAGTGTAAGTCAGAAGGTAAACAACAAACGTGATCTAAACCAACAGTTACAAATCTTGAAAGCTCACCAGAGAAGATAAGGCATGTTTTCTTTTGTGTTGGCATACAACTTGAGAATCATGAAGC
>NW_007066642.1:0-923 GCF_000164805.1 Carlito syrichta | reverse complement strand
TAAGAAAACTAAAAGTACGTGGGCTCGGTGGTTCAGCCTGTAATTCCAGCACTTTGAGAGGATGAGGTGAGCTGACTGCCTGAGTCCGGGGGTTCGAGACCCACCTGGGCAATTTGGTGAGTCCTCATCTATACAATAAAATTTAAATAAATAGTTGGGAGTGGTAGCACACGTCCATAGCTCCAGATACTTGGAAGGGTGAGGCAGAAGGATTCCCATAGACAAGCAAGTCGAGGATGCAGTGGTCGGGAGCTTCTAGTGTTTTCCAGTCTGGGTGACAGAGCGAGTCTCCAACTCAAAAAAAAAAAAAAAAGAAAAGTAAAAGAAGTCAAGTAGAACTGCCCAGGAAGCCAACAGTACTAGCTAGCTGTAATATATTTCAAGGTTGCTGTTGCAATCAAGTGACACTGTTGCAACTTCCCCGTGCGCACACACACACTCACACACACACACCCGAAAAACATGCTCTAGGAAATGCACACACGTGGCAGCAATGTGCACACCAACATTGAAACGAGAACAATGCCTACAGACAGCAGCGCAGGATCCACATGAAAAAAGGCACATATCAGTGTGCACCAATCATGCACACTACGTGACAAACAGACACACAGACACCCAGTCCCGCATGTATTCGCCCCTACCCCAAAATCCGTGTCTGACACGCCGTGCAAATTCACATAGAATGTTTGACTCAGAAATGCTGCACATACACAAAGACAGTGCACAGAGTTAGTCACAAAATTCGAATGGTGGAGGAGTGGAAAGTGTGCCGTATTTGCTACACTCAGGTCTCCTGAGCAACAGAGACTGGAGAGAAAACACCAAGTGCTTCACCCTAGAGACCCACTGCCAAGCCCACTGAGCACAGTTCTGGGAGTAGTTTCTCGGAGATTCCTGGTGCGGGCTCAAGGAGAGAGTCG
>NW_007066641.1:0-548 GCF_000164805.1 Carlito syrichta | reverse complement strand
TGAGGTGGAAGACTCACCTGAGCCCAGGAGGTGGAGGATGTGGTGAGCCGTGATTGTGCCACTGCACTCCAGCCTGGGTAACAGAATGAGACCCTGGCAAAAAAAAAAAAGGAAGGAAGGAAGAAAGAAAGAAAATAAATAATCCTTTTAAAGGCTGAGCATAGTGGCCTAGGTCTATAAACCCAGCCCCTTGGGAGGCCAAGGTGAGAGGACTGCCTGAGCCCAGGAGTTCAAGACCAACCTGGGAAACATGATGAGACCCCCCCCCTACAATAAATAAAAAAATTAGCCAGGCATGGTGGTGCACATCTGTAGTCTCAGCTACTCAGGAGGCTGAGGCAGAAGGATCACCTGAGCACAGGAGGTGGAGGCTGTGGTGAGCTGTGATTGTACCACTGCACACCAGTCTGGATGACAGAGTGAGACCCCAACATCATGCACACACACACACACACACACACACACACACACACACACAAAATCAGGGAAAGGGCTAGAGGATGTAGGAGGTGGCCGTTTTAAGTTGGGTAGTCAGGTTGGCCTCAGGA
>NW_007066640.1:0-679 GCF_000164805.1 Carlito syrichta | reverse complement strand
GTAGGTGGAGGTGGTCCTTTTTGCAGTTTTGACATTTACTTAAGGTGGGGGTTGTGATTCAAAATCTATCTGCAGGTCCTGGTATTCGCTGACAGGTGTGTGGATAATGTGGAACCCACTTCCCACTGCCCTGGAATCTGTCCGTGCAGTGGGGCTGTAGGTTTACTTCCTGAAATAAAATGTGGTTAGCAGAGGGGAGAGAATGGAGAGATAGTGGGTTGAAGAGGGGAGTGGACAGATAGAGGATAAGGGGGGAAACAGATGAGTATGCCAACAAATCGAGAGAGAGGCCTATACTGAAACAGATAAAAACAATAGACCACAGCTACAGAGGAACCAACTGTCATACAAAAAATAAAAAATAAAAATAAAACATATAGTGATGCTAATATACAAGCTAACCAACCACCTTATTAATGTACTGTTCCTCTATACAAAGATATGGTTTACAGAGCAAAGAAAAGAGAAGAAAAGGAAAAAGAAAAAAGGGAACAATACAGTAGGAGTAGAATTAAGTCATTAAACTAATAGAATCAATGAAGCACCCTCTGAGACATTTCATTTAAGTCCAATGTCCTTTCACATCTGATTTCTAGTTTTTTTTTCAAGCTGGTAAATTAGTTTGCAGTTAGGGGCAGTTGCCCCTGGTCTGCTGTGAAGGACAGTTCAGATTACCCTC
>NW_007066639.1:0-860 GCF_000164805.1 Carlito syrichta | reverse complement strand
CTCTTCTTTCTATTTATAGGTAATTAGAAGTCTTTTAAAATCCAGAACAGTTTTCTGGTGTGTATTAGTGTAATAATTTCCTCTACTTTCTCACCACTTGTGATGGCTAATTTTAGGTGTCATTTTAAGCTGGGCCACAAAGTGTCCAGACATTTAATTAAACATTATTTTGGGTGTGCCTGTATGGATATTTCTGGATGGAATTTACTTTTGAATCTGTAGACCGGGTAAAGCAGAGTCATGCTCCCCAAGGTAGGTGGACCTCGTTTAATCCATTAAAAGCCTGAATAGAAAAAAAAAGACATGAGAAGAGAGGTTTTGCAGCCTTTACCAGACTGTTTTAGAACTGACACATTGGTCTCCTGCTTAATGCCTCACACTCAAAGCACAACTAACATAACAAGCTCTCCTGGTTCTCAGCACTTCAGATTCAGACTGAAACCATACCATCAGCAATCCAAAGTCTCCAGCTGACTGACTGAAGAAGATCTGTGGACTTCTCAGTCTTCATAACTGTGTGAGCCAATTCCTTATCATCTGTAGACTATCTACCTATGTTCCTATAGTCTATATGTCTTAGTGGTTCTGTTTCTCTAGAGAGTCCAGACAAATACAGATTTTGATACTGAAAGTGGTTCTAGAAAAACAGATTTTAATAATGAGGTGGCTGTACTGATTTTGGGGTTTCTTGAACTGGCTCTCTGATCTGATTAGATTTGAAGACACAAGTGACTATATCTATTGATAGAGTCTGGACAGCCTGTGGCATGGGTCACCAATAGAAATATGTAAAATATCCCTCATTGCATTGGCCTAACCAAGCAGCTGGGTGGCTGTGTATATAAGCCTGAAAACATATT
>NW_007066638.1:0-1257 GCF_000164805.1 Carlito syrichta | reverse complement strand
TCTGCATCCACGGTTTGTGTCTTCATGGTGAGCAGCACCCTGTGGCATGGACAGGCACTTCTCAAAATGGTTCCGGTGCTCAAAAACACCTCAGCCCTGATCTTTTGCATCTTTGGTAAAACGCATTAAGTCATCTCCCGTGATACATGTCTGCTGGAGACCAGCTTCAGCCGGGTTCAGGGTACCCCAAAGGTGGAGACGGCATCAGTGATTGGGGGGAAGAAGGAAGAGAGAAAGAGAGAGAGAAAGAAAGACTGGACTCTGGTCTAGCGCAGAAGCGATGTGTGTTATTGGGAATTACAATGGGTCTTTTATACACAAAGTCAGATGTGGAAGGGGGCGTCTCCCACCCACCAGAAACCTTAATCCATGAAAACTTAATCAATTATTGCCTTTAAACACTTTTCATATGATAATCTTAAAATCCCATAACAAAGGATAACCTAATCCGTGACTGACACATTCTATAAACCTTTTTCATCCTAAGCTGATTGATTTATGCCAAGTTAAACAATTCTATAGAAGCTTAAGTATTTACTTTACAAACAAAAAGTGGCCTATCCCAGAATGTTTGGAATGTGGCCCAGTCCAAAGTTCACAGTGGGCTACTGCAAGTAACCCAGCCACATTCTTTCAACAAAATGGCTGTCTTCTAAAACTATATTCTACAATTTACACCTTCAATAAATCCTAAGATCATGACCCAGAAGCCTGTGACCAATACTAAGGCTCTTAGATGTGACACGAGTTTAAATTACAAGTTGTGTGAAAGCCAAAACTGCAGTTTGTGGAAGAATGGGAGCAATGAACTTCTTAAGTTAGCTTGTGTTTGTCCCAATCTCAGAGTTTCTATGTTTTGAGCTCACAGGAGTTTAATCTGGTTAGTGCTGAGTAGAAAGGGGGAGGAAATGGGGTCAAATAGCTCCCGAATGTATCCTAGTGGTCTCAGGGTCAATGGCCCTTCCTGATCCCTAATGCTCAGTGGGCCTCCATGGCTGGCTCCCAACACATGTCAATTTTGTGTTGATGGACAGCAGGGCCATTGGTGTTTATTATTGGACATTAGATCTCATAAGGAGTGGGCAACTTAGATGCCTTGCATGCACAGTTCAAAATAGGGCTAACTCTCCTGTGAGAATCTAATGCCACACTTGATCTGACAGTAGACAGAGATCCGTTCACCTGCCATTCACCTCCTGCTATGTGACCCGGTTCCTAACAGACCATGGTCTGGTACCGGTCTGCAGCCCAGGGGGC
>NW_007066637.1:0-718 GCF_000164805.1 Carlito syrichta | reverse complement strand
TAATAATCTTTGGGAAAATAAAGAATAATCTTTATCCATATTTCCCTGACAGAACGCAGTGCAGACACATACGAGCCTACCTGCATTCAAGAGCTTTGTAAATAAGACCGCCTCGACATGAGTCTCTTCCTTCTCCCATTCTTGTATACCTACCTATAAACATGTTACCTTCACATAGTCAGTCTACCTTCCAAGTGCAGCTTGAATGCCCTTCTTCGGAAAGTCTTTGGAACCTTGTTGATCTTTTTCAGGATGCATTCATTTGTTTCAATCATTTGTTAATCAAACATCTAGGTGCCCACTAGTCTGTGCCCTCAAAGAGTTTTATGTTCTAGCAGGGAAAACATATTTGAGGAGTGCTGAAAATTCAGGAATCAAGTAGGGGGTCTGCAACCAAAGATAACAGGGAGCTCTGGGGCTGGGCTTTTGAGGGGGTGTCATTCAAAAAGAAGGAACCAGCTCTTCAGAGAACCGGAAGGGACATTCCTACTGAGCCACATGAGTGGAAAGACACAGAGGCAAGAAAGAGCTGACTGGTGAGAGGTGGCCACAGAAAGAAGGTTCATGGAGATGCGCACGGGGAGGGGGAGATCATGCTCAGTGAAGGGGAACACACAAAACACTCTAAATAGAAAATGGGTGAAATGCAGGAACAGGCATTTCTTGGCGAATGAGATACAGAGGGCAGGAAGCGGTTGGATGGGGAGGGGAGTTGGGG
>NW_007066636.1:0-2353 GCF_000164805.1 Carlito syrichta | reverse complement strand
GATTAGGTTCTCCTCTCCCCATTGGTAGGTGGTGGGGGCTTTGTCAAAGATGAGTTGGTTGAGGAATTGAAGTTTTGCTTCTGTAATCTCAATTCTATTCCATTGGTCTATATGCATGTTCCTGTACCAATACCAAGCTGTTTTGATGATTGTAGCTTTATAGTAAAGTTTGAAGTCTGGTTTGTGATACCACCTGCTTTATTTTTTTTGCTGAGGATTGTTCTGGCTATTCTTGGACGTTTGTGTTTCCATATGAATTCCTGTGTTGTTTTTTCTAGGTCTGAGAAGAATGTTGCTGGTAATTTAATGGGTATTGCATTGAATTTGTAGATTGCCTTAGGTAAGATGGACATCTTCACAATATTGATTCTTCTGATCCATGAGCATGGGATATTTTTCCACTTGTTCATGTCAACTTTGATTTCTTTGAGCAGTGTTTTGTAATTTTCATTGTAAAGGTCTTTCATGTCTCTGTTTAGGAAAATGCCAAGGTATTTCATTTTTTTTGTGGCTATTGTGAATGGAATTGTGTTTTTTATTTGGGTTTCTGTTTGTTTATTATTGGTGTAGAGAAATGCGATTGTCTTTTGTACATTTATTTTGTATCCTGAGACTTTGCCAAAGGCCTTTATCAATGTAAGGAGGCCTTTGACAGATTCTCTTGGGTTTTCGAGGTACACAATCATATCATCTGCATAGAGAGATAACTTGACATCCTCTTATCCTATTTGAATACCTCTGATTGCCTCCTCTTCTCTGATTGCTCTAGCCAGGACTTCCAATACTATATTGAACAGGAGGGGAGAGAATGGGCAGCCTTGTCTAGTTCCAGTTTTCAGGGGAATTGATTCCAATTTTTATCCATTTAGGAGTATGCTGGCTGTAGGTTTCTCATAGATGGCTTTTACTATTTTGAGGTATGTTCCCTGTATGCCTAGATGTTCAAGGGTTTTTATCAAGAAGGGATGCTGGATTTTATCAAAAGCTTTTTCTGCATCTAATGATATGATCATGTGGTTTTTGTTTTGACATGTGTTGATGTATTTAATTACATTTATGGTTTTACGAATGTTGAACCAGACTTTCATCCCAGGAATGAAGCCTACTTGGTCATGGTGGATGATTTTTGAGATGTATTGCTGAATCCGGTTTGCTAGGATCTTGTTGAGAATTTTAGCATCTATGTTCATCAAAGATATTGGCCTGTAGTTCTCTTTCTTTGTTGGATCTTTATCTGGCTTGGGTATCAATGTGATGTTGGCTTCGTAAAATGATTTGGGGAGAGTTCCATCTTTTTCAATCACCTGGAATACCTTCAGTAGGATTGGTATCAGCTCCTCCTTGAATATCTTGTAGAATTCTGCCTGAAAGCCATCTGGACTAGGGGTTTTTTTTGTAGGAAGTTTTCTTGTTATGTAGTCAATTTCCTTGATTGTTATTGGTCTATTTAGGGTCTCAATTTCTTCTTGTTCCAATCTAGGTACGTTGTGTGATGTCAGAAAGTCCTCCATTTCCTTATGGTTTTCAAGTTTGTTTCCATACAAGTGTACGCAGTAGTCTCTAATGATCTTTTGTATTTATTCAGGGTCAGATGTGACTTCATCTTTTGTGTTTCTGATTGTGCTTATTTGGTTTTTTTTCCCATTTTTTCTTGGTCAGTCTAGCTAGAGGACCATCAATCTTGTTTACCCTTTTGAAGAACCAGCTTTTTGTTTCATTGATTTTTTTTATTATCTTTTTGTCTTCTATGTCCTGGATTTGGGCTTTTATTTTGGTGATCTGGATTCTTCTGCTGAAATTAGGCTTTTTGTGGTCTTGCTTTTCCAGCTTTGTTAGGTGGCTTGTTATGTTGTGAATTTCTGTTCCTTCCATTTTCTTCATGTGTGTTTGTAGGGATATAAATTCCCCTCTTACTACAGCTTTCAGGGCATCCAGAGATTTTGGTAAGATGTTTCTTCATTTTCATTTGTTTCCAGGTATCTTTTGATCCCTGTTTTGATTTCATCATTCACCCAGGAGTTGTTTAGCATCATGCTGTTTAGTGTCCATGTCTTTGTGGGTTTTGGGGGGACTTTGTTGGTGTCAATGTGTATTTTTATTCCACTGTGGTCCGAGAAGGTATTTGGTAGAATTTCGGTCCTTTTAAATTTGCTTATGCTTGATTTATGGCCGAGTATGTGGTCGATCTTAGAATATGTTCCATGTGGTGATGAGTAGAATGTGTATTCTGTGGTCTTTGGATGGAGTGTTCTGTAGGTATCAATTAAGTCCATTTGGTCCAAAGTCATATTGAGGTTCTGGGTCTCCTTGCTGATTTTTTGTCCTGATAATCTGTCTAGGGTTGTGAGTGGGG
>NW_007066635.1:0-1041 GCF_000164805.1 Carlito syrichta | reverse complement strand
ATGCAGTGGCAGGAGGATATGTTGAGCTTGGAAGTTTGTCGGGAAACTTCATCGTTATGAAAAATACAAAAAACCCTGGAGTATGAGGTGTGTGTCTTGAGTCCCAGCAACTCAGAAGGCTGAAGTGAGAGGACCGCTTGAGCCCGATTGTTCAAGTCTGCGATGCACTCTAACCCGGGCAATATAGCAAGACTCAGTATCTACAAAACAAAACACAAAAAACCCAAAGTAGGTTAAGCTAATTCATCATTTTTTATACTTGAAATTTATTTATTCTATGTCTGCATATTTAAAGCTTATTCCTGCTGACACACACATTCTTGATGCTTCACCCCTCTCCTTCCATAATAAAAGGCGCTGGGCAGCCCCCTTCAGGGAGCCAGCTCTCAAATCTTCCTCCCGTGTTTTCTCCTTTGAACAAATTCCCAGTAAAACCTTGTCTGAGGATCTGTTTGGTCTCATGTCAATGTATAATACATGAGAGTCGAAGAATGTGTGGTCACCAACACTTTTCTTTTTGAGTTGGAGTCTCACTCTGTCACCCAGACTGGAGTGCAGCGGCCGCTCCCGGCCACCGCAGCCTCTAACTGCTGGGCTCTGGCAACCCTTCCGCCTCAGCCTTCCAAGTAGTTGGAGTTACAGGCATGCACTACCACACCTGGCTGATTTTTGGATGTATCGTAGAGATGAGGTCTTCTGCCTAGGCGGGTCTCGAACCCGCAGGCTCAGGCGCTCACAAACTTATTATTATAATGAAGCAAGTGTCGCGATCGGGCACTTTTCTTCAATGAATTCTACTCTGGGAATAAGTGTGCCTGTTGCAGCTGATTCAAATCTTTTCATTTGCTCTTCTTCTGCCCCTCATGAGGCTGACATTTGCGAGTACAGAGGCAAGCAAGCTTCTCTGTGAAATGACTCACTGCTATTGAACTCTGATCACCCTTTTATATTTATAAAGTTTTGCGAGTCACATTTCAAATGGGAAAAATATCAAGAATGGAATTTAATTGTTAATTTATTCGTGGTGGTTGCAGGCAATGG
>NW_007066634.1:0-714 GCF_000164805.1 Carlito syrichta | reverse complement strand
AATTTAACCCTGGCAACCTGTATTTTTATTGGTAAGCCTGGCAACCCCATCTGCCTCCACACTCCCACAGTCAGATCTTTACTGATTAAAACCTTCCCAGCTGGGTGTGGTGGCTCATGCCTACAATCCCAGCACTTTGAGAGGCAGAGGTAAAAGAACTGCCTGAGTACAGGGGTTCGAAACCAGTCTGGGTAACTTGGCAAGATAATACAATAAATAAAAAAATTAGCCTGGTGTGGTGGCATGCACCTGTGATTCCTGCTACTTGGAAGGCTGAGGTGGAAGGATCACCTGAGCCCAGCAGGACAAGGCTGCAGTGGCCATGAGTGGCAGCCTGGGTTTTAACTGGAGAGGGTGGAGAATAAAATGCTTGTGTGGTCGTGCAGCCCTTTCTGTTGTTTAGATAGACAATCTTAAGATAGGCTGGAAGTCATTGGGCACAGGAGGAAGGGAAGTGCCTAAGTCATGGTGTTGGCACTGGAGTCCAAAACTGACTCCGGCTAGAAGGAAGAAAAGAGACAAAACAAATATGTTACACAGAAGGAAATCATTCCAGGAATGTCATACTGCATGCTCCCAATTTCAGGGTTTTAAATGCTCGCAGTTTCTCTAACCATCTCACTGGTATAGTTGTGGAACACACAGGCACATTAAAGGGGGAACCCAAAAAAACCTAATTTTTTGGGGGGGAGACTGGGTCCCTTGTAGTACACG
>NW_007066633.1:0-731 GCF_000164805.1 Carlito syrichta | reverse complement strand
AAAAAAAAAAATCAGTATGCGAGTTTTTTTTTAATCTGGTCAGAAATTCTTTGACATACATGTTGCAAGTAATTTCACCAGATATTTTTCTTCTCTTTTAAATTTGTTGCATCGTTTTTTCTTTTTTGCTATATATGATACTGTAATTTTGTCTCAGTACTTTTTAGCAATATTTTATTACCTATGCTTTGAGTAACATGCCATCTTTCCTTACTACTGAGTCAAAAAGGTATTCTCTGAGAGCCATATTTTTTAAGACATTAATCCATTTGCACTTGGTTACAAACGATGTAAAAGGAAATCTAATTTTTTGTATGTTTTCCTGTGGCAAACCAATTGTTTCCACATGAACTTGTTGGACTTATCTATCCTTTCCTCCAATTCTTTGTAAAATCACGTCTATCGTACATTGTTGTACGTGGGTCTCTCATTTAGCTTTATCACCTTAATTTGCTGCACATTTATTAACTTAATCTGAGCCAATATCACATTATTTTAATTACCACAACTTTAAATTAGAGTCTGCGTATCAACTAGAGGAAATGACTCTTCCACCGCCACTGCCTAAACACTTAGTCAACTAAATGGCCATGGCTATTTTTGCTCCTTTACCAGTCTGCAAGAACTTGATAATTAGCTTATTAAGTTCCATAAAAAATCCTGAAGAGACAAAATACAAAATTATTTAAGAGAGCATCTCAGACAGCTAGTACTTGCACTTACTAGTCATG
>NW_007066632.1:0-1023 GCF_000164805.1 Carlito syrichta | reverse complement strand
GTCAAGACCATTTTTTTGATATTTTGCTTTCCATGTAATTCTTCCCAATCCTGGCAGTCTCAGAAGAAAAGACTCCAACATAGAGGCATTCCTAGTGTGGTCAGAGGCACCTCTTAATCAGATAGCATTTTCTTTTTTTTTTTTTTGAGTTGGAGTCTCACTCTGTCACCCAGACTGGAGTGCAGTGGCCGCTCCCAGCCACTGCAGCCTCGACCTGCTGGGCTCTGGCGATCTTTCTGCCTCAGCCTTCCAGGTAGCTGGAACTACACAAGCACACGCTACCATGCCTGGCTAATTTTTGATTTATTATAGAGATGAGGTCTCACCAAGTTGTCCAGGCAGGTCTTGAACCCATGGGTTCAGGCAATCCACTCGAGCCACCGAGCGTGGCCCAGATAGCATTTTCATTTGGCAGTATCTGTTCCAGATATGTGTCTAATATCTGTCAATCTCCATATATTTTACCCATTAAGAGGCTGGGCACAGTTCCCAATCTGGCAAGCTTAGAGAACCTAAGCCAACAAGTAAGAGTCAAAAGCCCAGGGAATTAACAGAGATTTGGACTGAGAATTTTAATTCAATAAATACTGAGTAGGTATTATGTTCTATAGCAACAGAATAATCAGATGAGGTTCCTGTCCTGCAGAATCTCTTCTTGAGAGGAGACCAACACATTCACCTAGCTGTAGGTAAGAAAGAAAAGGCAACTAAGATATAATTAGTATTTAAGATGCTGGGCATTGTTCAGTTCAGTTGCACAAAAATAGAATGAGACATACATTAATTTCTTCCATGATACAGATGATAAAACCAAGGGCTTAAGGGGTAAAGTCTTCACCCAAGGTCACCCTGAAGGTAACTAGTGAACTCCTGATAATACCCCCTTTGAAAAGACTCCTCAAGAAATGAGGAATGTAGAGAGAGAAAGAAGAAATGTCAGAAGAAGGGAGAACTCAGGACAAGAAACTCTGACTCCACCACCTTAATTTAGTCTATTGCCATCCCCCACTCTGCAGATAATGA
>NW_007066631.1:0-667 GCF_000164805.1 Carlito syrichta | reverse complement strand
GTGGAAAGGATTGGAAAGAAATGGACTATAATGAACTGGAATGGAATGGAGAAGAGTGAACTGGAATGGAATGCAATGGAATGTAATGAAATGAAGAGGAATGGAATTGAAAGAAATGGAGAGGAATAGCATGGAATGGAATGCCTGGGAATGTATTGGAATGGAGATGAATAGAATGCAGAATAAAGGAATGGAGTGGAATAGAACGGAGAGGAATAGAATGGAAAGGATTGGAGTAGAAAGGAATACAATGGAATGGAAAGGAGAAGAAAGGAATGGAAAGGGAAGTAGTGGAGTGAAATGGAATGGAGACGAATGGAAGGGAGAGGAATGGAATGGAATGTAGAGGAATCCAAAGGTAATTAATGGAAAGGAATTTAAAAATGGAATGGAATAGAGAGGAATGGAATGGAGAGGAATGGAATGTACTAGAGTGGATGGAATGGAATGGAGAGGAATGGAATAGAGAGGAATTAAAGGGAAAAAATGGAATGAAATGCAGTGAAATGGAATGCAGAGGAATGGAATGGAGGGAAAGGAAGAGGAATGGAATGGAATCAGTGGGATATAGAGAAATGGAAGGAAAGGAATGTAATAAAGTGTAAAGAAATTGAATGGAAGCAAGAGAAATGGAAAGGAAAGGAATGGAATGAAATGGAAAGGAAGG
>NW_007066630.1:0-782 GCF_000164805.1 Carlito syrichta | reverse complement strand
ATATTTTTGTACACATTCACAGACTATTGATTAGACTTTTTTCCTCACATGAGCTAGACCTGCGGGACAGACAAGGATCATATTTCCTTGTTTGTGTTTTATGAGTAGCGATTTTGGTAATAGACACAGCCAAAAATCCCATAGATTAATTTTCAAGTAGAAAGTTCTTATATTCATGTGTCATTATTACAGCTTCTATTAATGACAATACTTTCTTTCCTAGATTCCACCACAAAAGGAAGAAAGAAAAAGTTTTGGGGATCAAGTCTGAAAGAACAACATGGTTGTTCATTGCCTCTTCCTATTTAGAAAACACCTCCAAAAACAAGTACACATGTACACGTGTGCTACATGCATATACATGTATAGTCACGTGCCCTCAAGATAAAGAATACTGTGGTATATACATTTGATCTTATCTAAGAGATCAATACTTTTGAGATACAGTCTAAATTCATACATGATCTTTAAAAAATATTTCTTGCCGAACTCGGTGGCTCAGCCTGTGATCCCCGTGCTTTGGAAGGCCGAGGTGAGTGGATTGCCAGAGCGCGCGGGTTCGAGGCCCGCCTGAGAAACTTGGCAAGACCTCATCTCTACAGAAAATCAAAAAAGTACCCGGGCGTGGTAGCGTGTGCCTGTAGTTCCAGCTACTTGGAAGACTGATGTGGAAGGATCGCCGGAGCCCAGCAGGTCGAGGCTGCAGTGGCCGGAAGCAGCCACTGCCCTCCAGTCTGGATGA
Source organism: Carlito syrichta (assembly GCF_000164805.1). Classification (NCBI taxonomy): domain Eukaryota; kingdom Metazoa; phylum Chordata; class Mammalia; order Primates; family Tarsiidae; genus Carlito; species Carlito syrichta. The sequence continues at coordinate 40 of NW_007066630.1, read as the reverse complement.
CAGAGTGAGACTCCAACTTAAAAATAAATATAATAAAAAG
>NW_007066629.1:0-838 GCF_000164805.1 Carlito syrichta | reverse complement strand
CCCAAGGAGTTCCAGAAGTGTGAGGTGAAAAGTATTGTTCAAGCCCATTTGAATCAGACTTCTCTCCCTTGTAAGCAATGACATCCTAACAAATGCACTAATTTTTGTGTGCAACTAAGTCCCAGCAGTCTTCTCTCCTTTGACAGTCATGAAGATGATACATTTAACATTTTGTGAGTTAATTTTTTTAGTCTGATGTCTTATAATTTAATGCATGTTTATTTTGTTCTTGTTTAAAGTGTATAACCAGGCCAGGCTCAGTGGCTCAGCCTGTAAGCCCAGTACTTTGGGAGGCTGGGGTGAGTGGAATCCCTGAGCCTGTGGGTTCAAGACCCAATTGGACAACTTGGAGAGACCTGTCTCTACAATAAATCAAGAAACTAGTGGGGCATGGTAGTATGAGCTGGTAGTTCTAGCTACTGGGAAGGCTGAAGAAGAAGGATCGCCTGAGCCTGGCAAGTCAACATTGGGATGGCTGTGAGTGTGCCACTGCACTCCAGCCTGGGCAACAGAGTGAGACTCCAACTCAAAAAATAAAATAAAAAAGTAAAAAGCGTATAACCGGAAAGCACAATTTTAATTTTTGTTTTGTTTTTAACAATTATGGGCGGTGGCCCTTTAAGAAATTTGGGAAAGGAAGTAAATACCCTGTTAATGGGTAGAAAGGAAGTAAATGTCCTCTAATGTGGATACATATCTGCCGCTCTTTGCTAAGCCATTTTAAAATCAAAGCTAGTGCCTCACTAAGCTGGCATTTGTGAGAATGGTCACTCAAGTCTCCATGATGAGGAAAAATAAGTCATGTGTGTACATGATGAGGAGATGTCTTAGGAATACA
>NW_007066628.1:0-800 GCF_000164805.1 Carlito syrichta | reverse complement strand
GAGGTTGCACTAGTTTACACTCCCACCAACAGTGTAGAAGTGTTCCTTTTCACCACACCCTCTCCAGCAGTGTTATTTTTGAGTTGTTGATAATTGCCATTCTGACTGGAGTTAGATGGTATCTCAGTGTGGTTTTGATTTGCATCTCCCTGATGATTAGTGAGGTTGAGCATTTCTTCATGTGTTTGTTGGCTGCTCGAATGTCTTCTTTTGTGAAGTGTCTGTTCATGTCTTTTGCCCATTTTATAATGGGGTTGTTTGTTTTCTTCTTTTCAGTACGCTTCAGTTCCTTGTAGATGCAGGATATTAAGCCTTTGTCAGACCTAGAGTTGGCAAAGACTTTTTCCCAGTCTGTAGGCTGTCTCCCTGCTCTCTTGATGGTTTCTTTGGCTTTGCAGAAGCTTGTCAGTTTAATAAGGTCCCAGTTGTCTATCTTCTCTCTTAAGTCCTGTGGGTTTCGGGTTTTGTACAGAAATTGGATGCCAGTTCCGATTTCCATGAGAGTATTTCCTTCCTTTTCTAAGGTTCTTATGGTTTGAGGTTTTACATTTACGTCTCTGATCCATTTGAAGTTAACCTTTGTGCATGGGGATAGATAGGGGTCCTATTTCAATCTTCTGCATATGGTCAGCCAATTTTCCCAGCACCATTTACTGAATAGGTTCTCCTCTCCCCATTGGTAGGTGGTGGGGACTTTGTCGAAGATGAGTTGGTTGAGAAATTGAGGTTTTGCTTCTGGAATCTCAATTCTGTTCCATTGATCTATATGCCTGTTCCTGTACCAATACCAAGCTGTTTGA
>NW_007066627.1:0-761 GCF_000164805.1 Carlito syrichta | reverse complement strand
TGTAGTGGCCCCCAGAGTACCGACTGCTCAGTGGCTGAGGTGGGAAGACCAACTGATCCCTGCAAGTCAAGGCCCTGGGAGCCACGATCATGCCATTGCACCCCAGCCCCACTGATGGAGACTCTGGTGACAAAAAGGCACCTCTCACATGCATCACAACAGGCATCCAGGGCTCCCCAGGGAAATGTCTGATTTGGTGGATGACAATGGGTTGATCATGAGAGGAAGGGGCCCTCACCCCACTCTAGCAAGGTACCATCTGTTCCATGCGCTCAAATGCGTTTTTGCCATGGGGCATGAATGTAGATGGTGGAGGCTGGTCTTCTGGGGTGCATGACCAAGAGCAGGATGGCTGTGACCAGTGGCCACTTTTGAAACGTCCCGTGAATGACAGGCCGGAAAGTACGTTTTCCTCTCTCATCCCTGAGGATGATTCCTTGTGTTGGGTGTCAGGGGTGGTGGTGGGGGTGGTGATGGTGATTATTATTATTTGGAGTCGGAATCCCTCTCTGTCACCAAGGATGGAGAACAGGGTCATGCTCATGGCCACCGTGGATTCCACCTGCTGGGCCTCCCGCCTCAGCCCCCAAAGTGGCTAGAACCAAAGGCCCGCTCCACCTCGCCTGGCTAATCTGCGGATTTATTTTTGATGGCCGAGACAAGGTCTCGCCCTGTCCTGGGCTGGTGTCAAACCCACAGTCTCAAGCCATACACTCACCTTGGCCTCCAAAGGACCAGAATGCCGGTTTGAGCCCCTGAGC
>NW_007066626.1:0-531 GCF_000164805.1 Carlito syrichta | reverse complement strand
CCCCCTACCCTGGCAGTTTCCCACTACTGCCAATACCTTTCTTATAGTATTATAATTGTTCAAGATCTGCTTATGAGTGAGAACACATGGTACTCTGTTCTTTGTTTCTGTGATAGATCACTGAGTATGATTGATTCCAAATCCATCCAAGTTGCTGCAAAATTCACATGTTTGTCTTTCTTCATGACAGCATGATATTCCATTGTGTATATGTACCACATTTTTAAAATCCAGTTCAGCTTTGGTGGGCAGCATGGTTGGTTCCATGTTTTTTTTTTTTTTTTTTTTTTGAGTTGGCGTCTCACTCTGTTGTCCAGTCTGGAGTGTACCGCAGACACAACCTTCTGGGCTCAGGTAATCCTTCCACCTTAACCTTCCAAGTAGCTTGAACTACAGGTACACCACTACACCCAGGTGATTTTTTTATTTATTGTAGAGATGAGGTCTCATCAAGTTGCCCAGGCTAGTCTCGAACCCACAGGTTCAGGCAATCCTGTCAGCTCCGCCTCCCAAAGTCCTAGAATTACAGGG
>NW_007066625.1:0-815 GCF_000164805.1 Carlito syrichta | reverse complement strand
TTCGAGGGTTTTTGTCAAGAAGGGGTGCTGGATTTTATCAAAAGCTTTTTCTACATCTAATGATATAATCATGTGGTTTTTGTTTTGACATCTGTTGATGTATTTAATTACATTTATGGTTTTACAAATGTTGAACCAGCCTTGCATCCCAGGGATGAAGCCTACTTGGTCATAATGGATGATTTTTGAGATGTGTCGTTGAATCTGGTTTCCTAGGATCTTGTTGAGAATTTTAGTGTCTATTTTCATCAAAGATATTGGCCTATAGTTCTCTTTTTTTGTTGGATCTTTACCTGGCTTGGGTATCAATGTGATGTTAGCTTCGTTAAATGATTTGGGGAGGGTTCCATCTTTCTCAATTGCCTGAAATAGCTTCAGTAGGATTGGAATCAGTTCCTCCTTAAATGTCTTGTAGAATTCTGCTGGAAAGCCATCTGGTCAGGGCTTTTTTTTTGTAGGTAGTTTTCTTATTACATAGTCAATTTCCTTGATTGTTATTCGTCTATTTAGGGTCTCAATTTCTTCTTGTTTTAACCTAGGTAGGTTGTGTGATGACAGAAAGTCCTCCATTTCCTTGAGGTTTCCAAACAAGTGTACATAGTAGTCTCTGATGATGATCTTTTGTATTTCTTCAGGGTCAGATGTGACTTCATCTTTTGTGTTTCTGATTGTGCTTATTTGGGTTTTTTCTTTCTTTTTCTTGGTCAGTCTAGCTAGGGGACCATCGATCTTGTTTATCCTTTTGAAGAACCTGCTTTTTGTTTCACTGACTTTTTGTATTGTCTTTTTGTCTTCTGTGTCCTGGATTTGGGCTG
>NW_007066624.1:0-799 GCF_000164805.1 Carlito syrichta | reverse complement strand
GAGTGAAGACTCATCATTCACTCCAGTCTTTGACTCAGCAAATAGTTTGTGTGAAATAAAACAGAGGATCCAAAGCAGAAGAATGGTCAGTGCACTGCCCTTCAGCGTGCAACTGATGGGGACCCCAACTCAAAAAACAAAACGAAACAAAACAAAGCAGACAACAAGATAAAGAAAAGAGAGAGGGAGAAAAAAAGAGCCTAGGGCCTTGATGGCTTCACAGCTGAATTTTTCCAAGCAGTCGAAAAGCAAATATAAGTTTAATTTCAACTCTTCACAAAAATCGAAGAGGCAGAAATAATTCCCAACTGACTATATGAGCCCAGAACTACTCTGATAGCAAAACAAGACAGACACACGCAAAGAAAAAACAAAGAAAACCACAGACAAATATCACCGATGAACACAGGCATGACAAAGTCTTAGCGAAAACCAACTTAAATTGAACACTACATTTTTGCCTATTGTTAGAAACAGCAATTGAATTGATTTTGACCTTTTCTATATTCATTAGGAAAGGGGTGTAGGTTTCTTAATTACATTCACTAATTTTGCAGGCATATAACCTTTAGTTTTTAATGGAGGAAGCCTACTAAGACCATAATAAAATTGTTCTTCTCATGCTTACTATCTCGCTCAAGAAACTAAATTTCTGGCATTTAGGTGAAGATAAATATTAAGTTAATTATCAGGGTATTATATTTTAACCTCATTTTAGCATAGTTGTATGTATTTCCAAAAAAGTAGCTTGTTTTACTTCTTTTATCGCAGTACATGAGGTCATATCATGGTAAGCATG
>NW_007066623.1:0-829 GCF_000164805.1 Carlito syrichta | reverse complement strand
CAATCGCAGGATTACAGGCTGAGTCAGGGAACCTGGCTATTTTCTGTTATGGTTTGGAGATGGAGTCTCATTCTGTCGCCCACACTGGAGTGCAGTGGCCGCTCCCGGACACCGCAGCCTCGACCCGCTGGCTCCGCCGATCCTTCAACTTCAGCCTTCTAAGTAGATCTAAACACCGGAGCGTGCTACCACGCCCGGCTAATTTTTGGATGTATTGTAGAGATGATTCTTGCCCGTTTCTCTTTTCTAATGTCATATTTGTGTGCGATCTGGAAACTCCAATTTCGTATCACATTGGAGATTTGTTATCAGAAGCTACATCCTTCCTTAACTGCCTCCTACTTCCCGTTCCGGTCATGGCCCTCCCGCGGAACTTGCTCCATGACACCTGGGTGACTGACTGTCAGTCTGGTATGGCTCCAGGTCCCTCCTTTCCTGGGCACTGCTCTCAAGAGCAGCCTTCACAGGATCAGGCTTAGCTCCTAGACCTCACACCTTCTTCTGTGTAATGGTGTGAAAGAGCTCCATGGAGCTCATGCTGGCACAAGAGCAAAAGATACAACATACTCAAGTCCAAGTGTCTCTATTATTATTCTATGCTATTCTGCCATAGAAGTTCAGTCGACGTTTGAACTCCCATGTAGGATAATTAATCAGGACCCAGGCTCGAATCACTTGACAGTGGGGCCTTCGACCCATTGTGTTTGAGGAAATAGGGAGGAGCAGCAAGAAAGGAAAATGGGAAAGCTTGATAGGATTGGCCTTCTTTGAAATTATGGGAAGCAATGTGGAAGATATATTTGAAAGCATTAGAACACTCACTGAGAAT
>NW_007066622.1:0-1152 GCF_000164805.1 Carlito syrichta | reverse complement strand
ATCTGGTAATGATATTTACTGTTTAAGATAGTCTTATATTTCAGATGGCACAAAGAATATGCTTGTCTTTATCAAAATTATTAGCCAAAAGAGGTAAAATTCCTGACTTTTAATAGTGAGGGGTCTAAATATTTATGTTTCAAAAGTTCTTATGGTGACTGACATTTCAGAATCCACATTTATATAATTTATAATTATAATCGTGCCATTGTGTACAAAATCCTGATAATTTCTGGTCTTGATAGGACTCATTTGCTCTTTTAATCACCACTCTTTTGGGCTTCTTTCCAGAATCTGTTTTAAGTTTCCAGCTTCAAAAAGCAATAGTGTGAAATACTCACATGCCTGTATTGTAGGTGCTTTTCATAAAGAGTAAGACAGGGTCTTGGTGTTCCCTGAGATGGCTTGTGTTCTCAAATGCTCTGACATCACGTATGCCATCTTTCTCCTTGTCCTGACAGTCTTTATTTTTTGATGCCAATGGTCAACTCTAGTTTATGTTAGCAGTTAAAGGAATTGAAACTCAGTCATAACTTTTCAGCTCACTACCAAAGACTCTCTTGCCTCTGCACCCTTACACTAAATTTATGCTTTATTTTTGAACCATGAGCTTTTCTGGGTTCAGATTTCTATGTAAGTGTGCATAGCAGACCCACTTGAATGTATTTTGGGAGTAATCATCCAACACCACATAATCCTGTGTTTTATTAAAACCAGTTTTTCTTGTGGCAATTCCAGAGACATAGTTTAGGGAAATTAAAATAATGAGTTACTGTATACATGTTGATAAAGTAGTCTTCTAATATGATGGAATGTCTAATTATAGATGCAGTATCAATTTGCCTAACAAATTAAATGCAATATCCATTTTAATAAAACTCATGTACTTTGCAAAAATGGGACCTTAATGAATCTATATTTATACTAAGTCATGAGAGCCAGAGTGGCATTGGTATAGCTAAGTCCTCAGTAATGAGCCTGCTACATGGATGTCCTTGTATCCATTCTGAGAATGACAGTATCCTTTCTCCCCCCTTCTCTTCCTTTCTACTTCCCTTCTTGCATCCCTCTACTTCTTCCTTTTTCTTTGCCTGTCCTGATATTGTTCTCCATGCCAGTCTTGGTGAGCAAGTGGTTCATGTAGCAAAACTG
>NW_007066621.1:0-667 GCF_000164805.1 Carlito syrichta | reverse complement strand
TAGTTATGCCAGCTGGCTTGCCAGCTGGGTAGTTAGGTAGCAAGCTAGTTAAGTCAGCTGGCTAGCCAGCTAGCTAGGTATTTAAATCAGCTAGTAAATTCAGCTGGCTTTACCAACTGGTTAGCTAGGTAGCTAACTAGATAAGGCAGCTGACTAGCCGGTTGGCTAGCTGGTTAATTCAGCTAGTTAAATCAGCTGGCAAGGCAGCTGGCTTGCTAGTTAAGTCAGAAAGTTAAGACAGAGAGCCAGCAAGTGGCCAGCTAGTTATGTCAGCTAGTGAAGTCAGCTGGCCAGGCAGCTGGCTTTCTATGTAGCTAGCTATTTAAGTCAGCTAGTTAAGTCAGGCGGTTAGATAAGTATCTAGCTAGTTAAGGCAGTTAGTTTAGTCAGCTGGCTATCCAGCTATCCATCAGGGTACCTAACTAGTTAAATGAGCTGGCTAGCAAGTTGTAACGTAGTTAAGTTAGCTTGCTGGTCAGCAGGTTAGCTAGGTAATTAGGTAGTTTAATCCATTGTCAAGCCAGAGGGCTTTGTAGGTAGGTAGATAGTTTAGTGTGCTAGCAAACCATCAGGATATCTAGTTATGTCAGATTGTTAAATCAGCTGGCTATCAAGTTGCCTAGCTAGGTTGGTAGCTAGTTAACTCTGCTAGCTAGCCAGCTGGCTA
>NW_007066620.1:0-858 GCF_000164805.1 Carlito syrichta | reverse complement strand
GGTTGGGCATTTGCTATGTTTCAACTTGAAAGAATACTTGATCTCTCTGAACCTCACCCTCACTATTTATAAAAGTGGATCCAATGTATCAGAATGACCTAGAGATGACTGAGAAAATAGAAGGCAGTAATGTGCAAAGGACCTTTATCTGTGGCCGTTCAAGCTAGGCACACCATTATGGCAGTCAGTTCTGTTAAACACCACCCGTAATTTGGAGAGTCAGTCCTGACTCACAGCTTCAGAGCAAGAGAACTCCAATGCCTATGAAGAAAGGTTATTCTTTTTTTTTCTTTTCTAAAATTTTGGGTTAGTGGAAATTTTGGGTATAACTACTATAATCATTGATGTGCAAGTTAACTTGTTATAACAATTCCCTTAGTAATTAACTTTAGCTCACAAACTCTACCAGATGAAGCGTTTAAGCAGAAAATGAACAGTAAGTTGGACAAGGCCTTAAACCAGGTTAATTCTATATAAGGAGACTTTTCATAGCTATGTGATAACAAAGTCTATTAAAATATTTTATCTTCTAGTAAATATTACTATTATAATTGGCTTAAAATTTTAGATACCGTTTTGCAATTTTAGTTGTATCTTATTATTAAACCAGATCTATTTACAAAACATAGTAGGTAAATATAGTCTTAATAAAATATTAGTCGGGGCTCGGTGGCTCAGCCTATAATCCCAGGGCTTTGGGAAGCCAAGGTGAGAGGATTGCTTGAGCCCACAGGTTCAAGACCCACCCGGGCAACTTGGTGAGACCTCATCTCTAAAATAAATCAAAATAGCTGGGCGTGGTGGTGTGCGCCTGTAGTTCTGGCTACTTGGCAGTCTGAGGGAAAGGCTCACCGGAGC
>NW_007066619.1:0-752 GCF_000164805.1 Carlito syrichta | reverse complement strand
TTCTTATCATCAGGTGTAAAACACAAGTCAAATTATCCCATCATGTTTTTTTGGTAAATAACTTTTTTTCTCTTTCTAACAACTTCATTAGACCTCGTTACTACCATAAATTCTCCAGAAAGACATTCACAATTTTATCTGCACATGCAGAGTTCCCAAATAGCACACATCTGTATTCAAAATGACTGTAAAAACTGACCACCCTCCATGTAGAAACTGGTCAGTGTGCTAGATCAGCAAAGGAAATTCAGACTCTGAGAAAGTTGTAAATGAGCAGATTTCTTTGACTATTTAGCTTGGTGGAGAAGGTCACAGATAAAAGTTTTCTGTGACTAGATTTTATTTTTGTCTAATCACTGCAAAATGTACTTTGCGCTTTTCTAATCATTTTGGTTGTACTGGAGAAGAAGACGTTTCAGCGTGGACTCCACTGGGAATTCTTTCTGAAGGGACACCTTGTAAATCTCTCATTCTGGCAGCCAGGACAAAATGTGACTGATCTTTTTCCATAGTGTGAGATCTGAAAGGTGGCAGGGCCTCTCTCAGAGAAGTAGGCTTTCCTTCAAAACTACAAGAAAAGTTAAAACAAAACCCATCAGGCTCTCTCTGTCTCTCTGCTCCTGCATGGTTGGTGGGGATTGATTCCTGCACCTCCTTTGGGGAATGAGGTTTCTTGGGGGCACCAGGGCAGTAAGTTATCCTGTGGGGAACAACATAGGAGGGGGCTATCTTCCCCAGGACCCCACATGACC
>NW_007066618.1:0-698 GCF_000164805.1 Carlito syrichta | reverse complement strand
TTAGTGTCATCTGATAATACGTGCCATCGTAGTGTTGTCTGATACTACTTTCCTTACTAGTGACGTCTAATACTACATGCCTTTTTAGTGTCGTCTGAATGCTACTTGCCTTATTAGTGTCGTCTGATGCTACTTGTATTAGTGTCATGAGATACTACTTGCCTTATTAGTGTCGTCTGATACTACTTGCCTTATTAGTGTCATGTGATACTCATTGCTTGTTAGTGCCGTCTGATTCTCCTTGCCTTATTAGTGCCATTAGATACTCCTTGCCTTATTATTGCCAGATGATCCTCCTTGCCTCATTTGTGCCATCTGATCCTCCTTGACTTATTAGTACCGTTTGTTTATACTTACCTTATTAGTACGGTTTGATCATACTTGCCTTATTTGTGCCGACTGATACTACTTGCCTTATTGCCATGCCTTATTGGTGCTATCTGATATTACTTGTCTTATTAATGCCATCTGATACACCTTGCCTTCTTAGTGCCATCTGATACTACTTGCCTTAATACTGCCGTCTGATACTACTTGCCTTATTAGTGGAGTCTTGTACTACTTGCCTTATTAGTGCCGCCCAATACTACTTGCCTTATTACTGCTGTCCTATAATACTTGCCTTTTAGTGCCGTCCAATACTACTTACCTTAGTAGTGCCGTCAAATATTTCTTCCTCATTAGCGCCGTCAGATAAT
>NW_007066617.1:0-789 GCF_000164805.1 Carlito syrichta | reverse complement strand
GTCGGTAAAAAGTATCACATTAATCTGAGACATTGTTGCAGAGTACACCATTATGTCTTAGGTAGAGAAAATCCTCGGGGATTCAGTGGAAATACACTTTGAAAAATAGAAATTGGTTTAAAATACAAGGGAAATATCATTTTATATTTCCTTCCAATAGGCAGGGGAACCTTTGGAGTAGGGCTTGCATTTCTGTAAGTTTAAATTAACATTCACCAGCAGAAAATACAGCGTGTCACAAGAATATGTACAAAAGTTTTAAGAAAGGAAAAAGATATGTTAAATTATTCTACAATTTTTCTTCTGACATCGTTAAGATTTATTATGCCTTCTGTCTTCTGAATAGCCACATAGGTACTCTGATCCTCCATGTGAAGTTGACTTAGGATGATACACGTCTGGAATCTCAACACGTTTCAATTTGTGCAGAATAAAACATTCAGCATTTATGTAAGAAATGTAGTAGTGTCAAAGTTGAAACCAAATGTACAATGGATTCTCACGTCTTAATAGGAAAGGAAGTTACAATGGGAGTCGTGCACCCTTCTTAGAAATGAATCCCTTCAAAAGGAACATTTCTATCCCCAACCCTGGACTGCAACTATCTTTAGATGAAAAAAGTTAAAAAAAATAAAAACTAGAAGAAAGCAAATGGAGTCAGTTGCACGTTTTACAGCTTTTATTTATGTATTTATTTTATTTTAATTGTTGCACAATATGGGGTACAATTCAGAGTTAGATATTCAAACATTGATTATGCATGTTCCCGGGATGGTGAGGTCTGCCCCG
>NW_007066616.1:0-903 GCF_000164805.1 Carlito syrichta | reverse complement strand
AATAGTATTCTGTGGTCTTTGGATGGAGGGTTCTGTAGGTATCAATTAAGTCCATTTGATCAAGAGTCACATTGAAGTTTTGGATCTCGTTGCTGAGTTTTTGTCCTGATGATCTGCCTAGGGTTGTGAGTGGGGTATTAAAGTCCCCAGCTATGAAGGTATTGGAGTTGATATCTTTTTTTAGTTTACTAAGAGCTGCTTTATGAAAGTTGGTGCTCCTATGTTCGGTGCATATATGTTTAGGATGCATATTTCTTGTTGATGGATTGAGCCTTTTATCATTATGTAAGGCCTTCTGTATCTTTTTTAATTTTTGATAGCTTAAAGTGTATTTTGTCTGAGATTAAGATCACGATTCCTCCTTTCTTTTGTGTTCCATTCGCCTGAAAATTTGTTTCCCATCCTCTTACTTTGAGTCTGAGAGTGTCCTTTCTAGTGAGGTGAGTCTCTTGAAGGCAATAGATTGTTGCCTGGTGATATTTTATCCATTTTGCCATTCTATGTGTTTTCAGTGTTGCGTTTAGTCTGTTCACATTCAAACTAATTATTGAAATGTGAGAGTTGATCTCTATCATAATGTTCTTACACAGTTGTTGTTCTTCCTGCTTGTGTGTTGTCTTTCTTTAGAGTTGGATCATGTGTGGTTTTTAATCTTTTGCCTCTACTCTTGTGAAGAACATTGTTGTTCTTTTTTCCTTTTCTTCTGTGTTCAATACTTTCTTAAGTGTTTCTTGTAGAGGTGGACTTGTGACAGCGTAGATTCTTAGGGATTGGATATTTGGGAAATATTTCAATTTTCCCTCATTGATGAAGCTTAGCTTGGCTGGGTAGGCTATTCTGGGTTGAAATTGTTTATCTTTTAGAACTTTGAATATAGGGCTCCAAGCTCTCCTAGCCTGGAGG
>NW_007066615.1:3329-5233 GCF_000164805.1 Carlito syrichta | reverse complement strand
GGTTTTTTAGGAAGAGAATAAAATTGGTAATCCCCTAACCAGACTGATTTAGAAAAGGAGAGAGAAAGCACACATCTCCAATGTCAAGAATGAAAATGAGAATATCATCATAGAACTAACAAACACCAAAATGACTTTAGGCACTGGATATTCCTTGGCTGCAGTTCTTCAGCAGTGAAGGGAGGGAAATGAGCAGGGCTTGGAAGGGAGGGGAAGGGAAGGAAGCTCTCAAAAAACCTATGGTGTGCTTATTGCTCTGCTGGAAACTGCACATTCTTTTGTATAATATTCATACCCTCTTCAGGAAGTGCCTGTTATGCTCATTTTTATAGATTGGGAAATTGAGGCTCAGGGAGGGTAATTAATTTGCTGAAGGGTTGATAGCACACATGTAAAGGAACCAGAAACTGTTACCACACCTGTCTCCAAAGGCCATATGCTTCCTTGATTCTTTTTAAATGTACTGTAAAAATAGCAGTAACAGATTCCACCAAAGGAAGAGCAAAGTTCTTGTGATTGTCAGTTCATTAAGGCTACTCTAACAAAATACCACTGACTGGGTAGCTTATTAAATTCAGAAACCTATTTCTCACAGCTCTGGAGGCTGGGAAGTAGAAGATCAAGGATCTGGCAGCTTCCTGGTTCTTAGAAAACTGTCTTTTTGCTGTGACCTCAAACAGTGGAAGGAAGAAGGAAGTTCTCTAGGATCTCCTTTATAAAGGATAATCTAATTCATAAGGGCTCTGCCCTCTTGACCTAATCACTTCTCAAAGGCCCTAGCTCTGTCTATTACCTTGGAGGTTAGGTTTCAACATATGAATTTGGAGGGGGACGCAAACATTTAGCCTATGGCATGGGGCTATGTGAATCTTGACCAGTGTAGATGTTACTCAGAAGACCCTGATCACCATATTGTTTTCTCTTTTTAATTGAATCTTAAATACAATAATTTTTTAAAGTTTTGTATTCTCAAAACCGATTTTTTTCTGTTTGCACTGTGAAATCCATTTAAATTACGCAGAAGCTTTTTACAAAACAAATGATTTGCTTTGACACAAAGAAGAAAATGACTTTCTCTTCATTGATATTAATAGTCTTTTAGTAATAAAATGTTTATTATTTGAAGAGAGGGAGAGTACTTCTCTGAAAAATAGATTTCAATTTGTATTTTGCTGGAAATGGTGATTAAAAATGCCCATTAAGTTATGTGTAACTCTTTTTTCTGGTAGTATTACAAAAAATGAGACTTTTTAAAAATGACTAGTACCTCATTGTGTCCAGCAAGTAGATTGGGTCAACAAAAGATGATTTCCATTTGTAGAATACAGAGTATTTCCAAACTTGTGTAAAAAAAAGTGAAAGGTAAAGCAGAGTATGCTTTTGTAGGTATTCTTCTGCAGTTTGATTCAATTTATAAAGTTTAAGTATTTACATCAGGTGCTTCAGGAATTCATCTCAGAACACATGTAAAGCTCATGTTGAAAACACAAAGAAAAGTATATTTATAAATATTAAAGTATATTTTACATTAATTATACAATTAAAACTTAACTAAATTATTTTTGAAAACAAATCATAGAACTTTTCTTATAAAGATTTGCAAATTGTCTCTTGAGGATGCCAAAAATTTATGATATACCTTTACATTTTATAAAATATTTAGTTCTGTAATCATGATGCAGTCAGTTAAGTCTCAGGCATCCAACTCTACCCTGATTCAGTCATGGGACAAAGGGTGTGACCAGAAAAGGATGATGAAACTGCCCAAGAGATCAGTTCCTTGTTTCAAAATAGAACAAATTCAGAGTCTTGATTAAGGAAGAATAGAAGGCTGAACAAGTATCAGTAGTGAAAGCCCTTTCCACTGCCACTGAATAATGGAACTAAAGAACAAAGAAAGAGAG
>NW_007066615.1:0-2151 GCF_000164805.1 Carlito syrichta | reverse complement strand
GGAAGGCTGAGGTGGAAGGATCGCCGGAGCCCAGCAGGTCGAGGCTGCGGTGTCCGGGAGTGGCCACTGCACTCCAGTCTGGGTGACAGACTGAGACTTCAACTCAAAAAAAAAAAAAGCATACAATAGAATAGTACTCAGCAATTTAAAAAAATAAGCCGGGTTTGGTGGCTCAGCCTGTAATCCCAGCACTTTGGGAGGCCGAGGTGAGTGGATTGCCTGAGCCTGCGCGTTCGAGACATGCCTGGGCAACTTGGTGAGACCTCATCTCTACAATAAATCAAAAAATTAGCCGGGCATGGTAGTGCATGCCTGTAGTTCCAGCTACTTGGAAGACAGAGGAGGAAGGATCAAAGAAGTCCAGCAGGTCGAGGCTGTGGTGGCCACTGCACTCCAGTCTGGGTGACAGAGTGAGACTCCAACTCAAAAAAACAAAAGAATGGAAAACAAATTTTCAGAGACAATGGATCACAAAAGAAGGCAAGATCACAATCTTAATATCAGACAAAACAACTTTTAAGCTATTGAAAAGTAAAGTAAAAAATACAGAAGGTAAAAAAGTAAAAGTAAAAAGTGAAAAAGTGAAGAAAGATACATAATGATATCATGTTCTATCTATCAACAAGAAATCTCCATCCTAAACATATATGCAACCAACAAAGGAGCACTAGTGTGTATAAAGCAACTACTAAGTAAACTACAAAAGATATTAACTGTAACACAGAGGACATCAATACTCCATTAACAACCCTAGATAGATCATCAAGGCAAAAATCAACAAAGAGATCCAGAACCTCAGACTTGACTCTTGACCAAATGGACTTAATAGATAATAGATACCTAACCCTAACAACTACAGAATATACATTCTACATGTCACCACACGGAATGTACTCCAAGATCTATAACATCCTTGGCCATAAAACAAGCATAAACAAGTTTCATGAATTGAAATAATGCATTGCACCTTCTTAGATCACAGTGAAATAAAAATAAATGTCAACACCATCAAAAATCCCCCAAAACCTACAAAGACATAGGTATTAAACAGCATGATGCTGAATGACTCCTGGGTAAACACAGAAATCAAACCAGAATTATTTTTTTTGAGTTGGAGTCTCATTCAGTCACCCAGACTGGAGGTACAGTGGCCGCTCCTGGCCACTGCAGCCTTGACTTGTTGGGCTCCAGTGATCCTTATGCCTCAGTCTTCCAAGTAGCTGGAACTACAGGCACACACTACCACACCTGGGTAATTTTTGATTTATTGTAGAGATGAGGTCTCGCCAATTTGCCCAGGTGGGTCCCGAACCCGAGGGTTCAGGCAATCCACTCACTTCAGCCTCTCAAATGTGTGGGATTACAGGCTAAACCACCAAGCCCGGCTCAAAGCAGAAATTAAAAGATTCCTGGAAACAAATGAAAATGAAGAAACATCTTACTGAAACCTCTGAGATGCCATGAAATCAGTACTAAGTGGGGGATTTACATCTCTATGATCACACATCAAAAAAATAGAAAGATCACAAGTTAACGGACTAACAAATATCCTAAGGGAGGTGGAAAGGCAAGACCACCAAATCCCTAACTTTAACAGAAGAATGTAGATCACAAAAGTAAAGGCCCAAATATGGGACATAGAAGATAAAAATGTAATAGAAAAAAACCAGTGAAACAAAAAGCTGGTTCTTTGAAAGAATAAGCAAGATTGATGGACCATAACCAGAATAGATTGATGGACCTCTAGCCAGAATGATGAAAAAAATAAAGAGAGAAAATGTCCAAATAAACAAAATCAGAAATGCAAAAGATCAAGTCACAACAGACCCTGAAGAATTACAAAAGATTATCAGACATTAGTATGGAAGCAAACTTGAAAATCTAAATGAAATGTAGGACTTTCTAACATTGCACAGCTTCCCAATGTTGAAACAAGAAGACATTGACATACTGAATAAACAAATAACAACCCAGGAAATTGACTTTGTCATAAGACAACTACCTACAAACAAAAGCCCTGGAACAGATGGTTTCCAAAACATACAAGTAACTGATACCAATCCTATTGGAAGTATTTCAGGCAATTGAGTAAGATAGAACTTTCCCCAAATCATTTTATGAAGTTAACACCACACTGATACCAAAACTGGG
>NW_007066614.1:0-1211 GCF_000164805.1 Carlito syrichta | reverse complement strand
AGAGAGAGAGAGAGAGAGAGAGAGAGAGAGACGGAGTGCCTTGGAAAGCCACGCCCAAAAAGAGTGGGCGGAGAGCTTTGGAGTGGGAAATCACCCTCCAGCCAGCTTTCATTGAAAAGAACAATCCCTCAGAATCACTGACTCTTGCTTTCTCGAATGTTTCCCTATGGGAAAAGTCCACATTGTCAAAACTGAACGAAGAAGACTTTTCCCTCTGACGCTTGGTTTCGTGTGTGTGTGTTTTTGGAATCGTGTGATTTTTTTTTTTTTAATTGAGTTGGAGTCTCACTCAGTTGCCCAGGCTGGAGTGCTGTGGCCACTTCCGTCCACCGCAGCCTCGCCTGCTGGGCTCCGGTGAGTGATCCTGCCGCCTCAGCCTTCCGCGTAGCCGGAATTACCGGCATGCGCTACCACGGCCGGCTGATTGTTTGATTTAATGTAAATATGAGATCTCGCTGCCCAGGCGGTCCTGGGACCGGAGGGCTCAGGCAATCCACTCACCTCAGCCTCCTAAAGGCGTGAGATTACAGGCTGAGCCACCGAGGTAGGGGTTTTCCTCCAGACTCAAGGAAGACCAGGTGGGAGCACCAGTGGGGGTGGGGGGAGGGCGGGGGGCTTGGGTTGGGCGGAGAATGGGGAGTGCGTTGAGGGAGGTCTTGGAATCATGAGTAAACTAAATGGTTAGAGGTATAAAATTGGGAGAGTATATTTTCACCTTAAAAAAACATAACTAGTTATTTAAGAGAGAGAGAGAGAGAGAGTGACAGAGAGAGAGAGAGAGAGAGAGAGAGAGAGAGAGAGAGAGAGAGAGAGACACGGGGATGCTTGGAAAGCAACACCCCAAAAGATTTGGCCAAAAGCTTTGGAAAGGGAAAGCACCCTCCAGTCAGCTTTAATTGAGAGGAACCATCCATTAGAATCAACACCTCATTCTCTCTGGAATATTTCGCTTTGGGACAGGTCATCAGTGCCTGAGCCCGTGGGTTCGAGACCCGCCTGGGCAGCGAGACCTCATCTCTACAATAAATGGAAAAATCAGCCTGGCATGTTTGCGCATGCCTGTGATTCCGGCTTCTTGGAAGGCTGAGGCGGAAGGGTCGCCGGAGCCTAGGAGGTCGGGACTGCGGTGGCCGGAAGCGTCCACTGCAGTGCGATCTGGGTGACAGAGTGAGACTGTAACTCAAAAAAAAAAGCAAAAATTAAAAACCGGG
>NW_007066613.1:2971-23979 GCF_000164805.1 Carlito syrichta | reverse complement strand
GTAATCCTGAGTAAGAGGAACAAAGCACGAGACATCACACTTCCTGATTTCAAATTATATCACAAGCTATTGCAATCAAAACAGCATTGTACTGGCATAAAAACAGATACATGAGGCCAGGCATGGTGGCTCATGCCTGCAATTCTAGCACTTTGGGAGGCTGAGGCAGAGGATTTGCTTGAGGTCAGGAGTTCAAGGCTGCAGTGAGCCATGATCACAGTACTCCACTCTAGCCTGAGTGACACAGCAAGACCCTTAAAAAAATGCTCATAGATATTCAGCATAACTCGATTTAACTTTATTCTAGCCTGTGCATAAAAAAAATCATTCAAATGAAAATGTTCTGTTTGTTTTTATTATTCTTCTGTCTAGCATTGTATTTTGCTCTTTATAAAGAGAATAAGTTCATAACAAAAAAATTGACATCTTGGAAAAAGAAAGAAATTTCCAGTTCAAAGATGAAGATGCTCCAATTGCTTAAGAGGCTTGAATGTAACTATTAAAACTATACTCATTGAGATAATGGAAAATAAGTTCATGAATGGAAAATAGAAAATCTCAGTGGAAAAATAGAAATATTATAAAAGAACCAATGGAAATTTTATAAATAAAACATATAAATAAAAAATTGCTGAATATGTTTAAATAGAAGAATGAAATTTCTAGGTTAAGAAGTAAGATAACTTGAAGAAAGATCAATAAAAATGATCCAATCTGAAGGAGAGACAAAGCAAAAAAATAAGATGAAATGTGACAGATTCTGAGACAGTAACAAAAGTTCTAAAATAATTAACATGCAATTGAAGTTCCAGAATGATAGAAGAGAGAGAATGAACAACAACAACAAAAATACTTGAAGTAATAGTTGAAGGCTTCTCAAATTGTGTGAATGTCAAATGCACAGATTCAAGAATCTCAATATAAACGAAATCAATATAAAAACAGAACCATACTTAGGTATATTATAGTCATTCTGCTGAAATTCAAAGATAAAGAAAATATCTTGAAAATTGTCAGAGAAAAATGACATATTACTCATAAGTAATAACGACTCAAATAACTATGGACTGTTTATTAGTTCGAAATTAGAATCTACACTTGGACAAAAGGTTACTCTTCCTTATATCTTTAAATGCTTGAGGATAGATGCATAAAGAGAGTAAGTACATACAAGTCACACTATCCTACTGAAGACATGCATAAAATAATTTTTGAAAATTAGTGAAGCAAATACCATACCAAAATTAATTCAACATGGAGTAAACCTAATATTAAAAGCTAAAACTTTTAAAAGAAAACATAGGGCAAAAGGCTCATGACATTGAATTTCACTATTATTTTTTTTCAGATATGACATCAAAGACAGAAAAAATAGACCAATTAGACTCCATAAAATTTTGTGCACAAAAAGAAAGATATTAACAGAGTGAAAAAGTAATCTGTAGAATGGAGAAAATATTTGCAAATCATGTATCTGATAAGAGATTAATATCCAGAATATATAGAGAACTCATGAAATTCAACAACAACAACAAAATTCTATTCAAAAATGGGTAAAGGATTTGAACTGACATTTCTCCAAAGTAGATATACATATTGCCAATAAGCACATGAAAAGATTCTCAACTAATCATCAGGGAAATTCAAATCAAAATGACTACCTCACATCCATTAACATGGCTATTTTTAAACTTAGAAAAACAAAACAAACCCAGAAAATAGCAAGAGTTGACAAAGATGTGGAGAAACTGGAATGCTTGTGCATTGTTAGCAGAAATGTAAAATGGTATCACCACTGTGAAAAAAAGTATGAAGTGTCCTCAAAAAATAAAATGTAGAATTACCATAAGATCCAGCAGGGTCATTTCCAGGTATATATCCCAAAGAATTGGAAGCAGGATCTCAAAAAGATATTCATATACTCATGTTTATAGCAGTGCTATTCACAATAGTTCAAATGTGGAAGTAACCCAAATGCGCATTGACAAATGAATGAATAAGAAAACTGTGGTATATACATATAATGGAATGTTATTCAGCCTATAAAAGGAAGGCCATTCTGACATATGCTACAACATGAATGGACCTTGAGGACATTATACTAAGTGAAATAAGTCAGTCACTGAAGACATATGTATAATTTTACTTATATGAAGTTCCTGGAGTAATCTCCAGCATCTGTTGTTTTTTTTGAGTTATTGATGATAGTCATCCTGACTGGAGTTAGGTGGTATTTTAGTGTGGATTTAATTTGCATTACTTTGATAATTAATGAGGCTGAGCATTTTTTCATGTATTTGTTGGCTTCTCATATATCTTATTTTGGAAAGTGTCTATTAATGTCTTTTGCCCACTTTTTAATAGGGTTTTTTTTTTTTGGCTTTTGACACCTTTGCATTCCTTGTAGACCCTGGATGTTAGGCCTTTGTCTGATATACAGTTGGCAAATATTTTTTCCCAATCTGAAGCCTGTCTCCTTGCTCTCTTGATGGTTTCTTTTGCTTTGTAGAAGCTTTTCAGTTTTATGAGATCCCACTTGTCTATCTCATCTCTTATGGCATGGACATCTGGGGCTTTTATCATGCATTGGTTACCTGTTCCAATTTCTGTAAGGATGTCACCTGTGTTTTCTAAAATTCTTAAAGTTTGAGGTATTATGTTTAAAATCACATGTTTAGGTCTTTGATCCATTTAGAGTTGATTTTTGTGTGTGGTGCTAGGTAGGGTTCCTGTTTTAATCTTTTGCATGTGGTCAGCTAGTTTTCCCAGCACCATTTACTGAATAGATTCTCCTCTCTCCAGTAGTTGTTGGTGGAGGCTTTGTTGAAGATGAGTTTGTTGAGAAACTGAGGTTTTGTTTCTGGAATCTCTATCCTATTTCATTGGTCTATATACCTATTCTTGAACCAGTACCAGGCTCTTTTGATTATTGTAGCCTTATGGTAAAATTTAAAAGTTAAAGTCTGAAAGTGTAATACCTCCTGCTTTATTTCTTTTGCTAAGGATTGTTTTGGCTATTCATGGTCTTTTATATGAATTTCTGTATTGTCATTACCAAGTGTGAGAAGAATGATGTTGGTAATTTAATGGGTATTGGGTCAAATATGTAGATTGCCTTTGGTAGAATAGGCACCTTAACAATGTTGATTCTTCCAACCCATGAGCATGGAATATTTTTCCATTTGTGTGTATCTTCTTGGATTTCTATGAGCAGGGTTGGGTAATTTTCATTGTAAAGCTCTTTCATTTCTCTGGTTAGGAATATGCCGAGGTATTTCATTTTTTTTTAAAGTGTGAATGGGATTGTGTTTTTTGGATCTCTGCATGTTTGTTGTTAATGTATAAGAATGTAACTCTCTTTTGCACATTTATTTTGTACCTGAGACTTTGCCAAAGCCCTTTACAAGTGCAAGGAAGTTTTTGACAGATTAACTTGGGTTTTGAAGGTATAGGATCGTATCATCAGCAATGAGGGATGATAGGGATGATATGATCATCCCTCATTTGATCCTCTTTTTCTATTTGGATACTTGTTTTCCTTCTCTTGTCTGATTGCTCTAGCTAGAACTTCAACACTATGTTGAACAGGAGGGGTGAGAGTTGGCATCTATGTCTTGTTCTGGTTTTCAAGGAAAATCCTTCCAATTTCTGTGTGTTTAGCAATATGTTGGCTGTGAATTTATCATAGATAGCTCTTGTTCTTTTGAGATATGTTCCATCTATGCTTAGGTGTTCAAGGGTTTTTATCAAGCAGTGCTGCTTGATTTTACCAAAAGCTTTTTTTGCATCTAATAATATAAAATCATGTGGTTCTTGTTTATTACACCTGTTGATGTATTTAGGTTTACAGTCTTGGAATGTTCATCCTGGGAATGAAGCCTACTTGGTCATTGTGGCTGATTTTTGAGATGTTTTGTTGGATTCAATTTGCTGGAATCTTGTTGGAAATTTTTGAAATTATGTTCATCAGGGATATTGGCCTGTAGTTCTCTTTCTTTATTGTATCTTTATCTGGTTTGGGTATCAGTGTGATGCTAGTTTCATAAAATGATTTGAGGAGAGTTCTGTCTTTCTCAATTGTCTGGAATGCTTTCAATAGAATTGGTATCAGTTCCTCCTTGTATGTTTTTTAGATTTCTGCTGGAAAGCAGTCTGGTCCAGAGCTTTCTCTTGCAGGTAGTTTTCTTTTGATGCAGCCAATTTCCTGGGTTGTTATTGGTCTGCTTAGGGTCTTGATTTCTTCTTGTTTCAACCTTGGGAAGTTGTGTCAGAAAGTCCTCCATTTCATCTAAGTTTTCGAGTTTGTTTCCATATAGGTGTGCACAGTAATCTCTGATAATATTTTGTATTTCTTTGGTGTCAGTTTTGTCTTGATCTTTTGCATTTCTGATTGTGCTTAATTAGACTTTTTCTTTCTTTTTGTCATTCAGTCTGGCTAGGGTTTCATCAATATTGTTTATCCTTTCAAAGAATCAGATTTTTGTTTCACTGATTTTTTTCTATATTTTTGTCTTTTATATTCTGTATTTGGGCTTTTATTTTGATGATCTGCATGATTCTGCTGAAGTTAGAGTTTTGGTGTGTTTGTAGAGATATAAATTCCCCTCTTAGTGCTGTTTTCATGACATCCCCAAGGTTTGGTAAGATGTGTCTTCATTTTCATTTGTTTCCAGGAATCTTTGATTTGTGTGTTGACCCAGGAGTTGTTCAGCATCATGCTGTTTAGTGTTCATGTTTCTGCGAAAATTTCATTGGTGATATTTATTTTTAACCCACTGTGTTCTTAGAAGATGTTTGTTAGTATTTTTATTGTTTTATTTTTTTTGAGTTGGAGTCTCACTCTGTTGCCCATACTGGAGTGCAATGGCCACTCCCAGCCACCGCAGCCTCGACCTGCTGGGCTCTGGTGATCCTTCCACCTCAGCCTTCCGAGTAGCCGGAATTACAGGCACATGTTACCATGCCCAGCTGATTTTTGATTTATTGTAGAGATGAGGTCTTGCCAAGTTGCCCAGGTGGGTCTCGAACCCGTGGGCTCAGACAGTCCACTCACCTCAGTTTCCCAAAGGAGTGGGATTACAGGCTGAGCCACCGAGCCTGGCTAGTATTTTGATCTTATGAAGCTTGTACAATCTTGTTTTATGGCCAAGAATGTGGTCAATCTTGGAGTACATTCCATATGGTGATGAGCAGAATGTATATACTGTGGTTGTTGGGTGGAGTGTTCTGTAGGTATCAATTAATTCCATTTAGTCAAGGATCAAGTTGATTTTTTGCCTTTATGATCTATATAGGGTTGTTAGTGGGATATTTAAATTCCCAGCTATGATAGTGTTTAAATTAATATCTTTTTTTAGTGTACTTAGTAGCTATTTTATAAAAGCTGGTGCTCCTGTGTTGGTTGCATATATGTTTAGGGTAGATACTTCTTGTTGATAGATTGAACCTTTTATCATTATGTGGGGTCCTTCTGTATCTTTTTAAATTTTTGATAGTATAAAGGTTGTTTTGTCTGATATTAATATCACAACTACTGTTTCTTTTATGTTTCATTCACCCCAAAATTTGTTTACTATCCTCCAACTTTGAGTCCATGACAGTCTTTTGTATTGAGATGTGTTTCCTGGAGACAGAAAACTGTTGGACTGTGTTTTTTCTTTTTCTTTTTTTTTTTTTGAGTAGGAGTCTCACTTTGTCGCCCAGACTGGAGTGCAGTGGCCGCTCCCGGCCACCGCAGCCTCGACCTGCTGGGCTCCGGTGATCCTTCCGCCTCAGCCTTCCAAGTAGCTGGAATTATAGGCGTGCACTACCATGCCCGGCTGATTTTTTGATTTATTGTAGAGATGAGATCTTGCTGCCCAGGCAGGTCTTGAACCCGCGGGCTCAGGCAATTCACTCACCTCAGCCTCCCAAAGGCGCAGGATTACAGGCTGAGCCACCGAGCCTGGCTTTTTTTCTTTTTTCTTTTAAATTCAGTTTGCCATTCTTTCAGTGATGCATTTAGTCCATTCACATTCAGGCTGATTATTGAGATGTGGGAGTTTATTCCTGTCATGAGGCTCTTATAAAGTTGTTATTGGTGGTGTTTTGTTTGTTGTTTTTGTTTATTTTTAGGTTGATATATGTGTGTGTTTTCAATTTTGCAGTCACAATGCATGTTGTGTTGATTCTCTACTTTCCTGAATTCTTGGAAGAGTGTGGTCATTCTTTTTTTTTTTTCTGTGCATAATACTTTCTCAAGCATCTCTTTTAGAGGTAGTCTGGAGGCAGCATAAGCTCTTAGGGATTGAATGGGAAGGATTTTAATTCTCTATCACAGATGAAGCTCAGTTTAGCTGGGTAGAAAATTCTTGGTTGGAATTGTTTATCCTTGAGAACTCTGATGATTACAGTCCAGCATGTAGAGTTTCTGTAGATAAGACTGCTGCCATTCTAATTTGTCTTCCCACATAGATTATCTGCTCTTTCTCTCTTGCAGCCTTTAGGACTTTTTCTTTCATACTTACTTTGTGTGAGTGAATTGCTATGTGTCTAGGAGATGGTCTCCTCATTTGATGTCTTGCAGGGGTTCTCTGAACTCTTGTGGTTGGATGGTTGCATCTCTAGATGAGGGAAGTTTTCTTGGATAACCTAATGGAAGGTTTGCTCCAAGATGGTCTCTATTTTCCTTTCTGCCTCAGCAATGCCAATCAGGTATAAGTTCAGCCTCCTAATATAATAGCAAATCTCTTGGAGGATTTGTTCTGTCTTTTTAAGCTTACCTTCTATGTTTTTAACAGTTTGGGTTAGTCCCATTCGGTCTTAAAGCTCTCAGATTCTTTCTTCAGCTTGGTTAATTCTGTTTTCCATGCTTGTCAGTTTATTTATTTCATTTGCTGTATTTTTTATTGCCATCATCTCAGTTATCCATGTTTTCATTCTTTCTTCTTGTCTTTCTTTGTTTCTGTTCATCCTCTCCATCAATACCTTGATATCTGGATTTGTGGTTTGAGACCAGGTGTTCTGGTGGCTCTTCATTGTTTGCATTCTGAAGTCTGTATTCTCAGGTGCTATCTTTCCAGGGGACTTGGAGGGTACCTGTGTACTTCCATTGGTCCTTCTTTTGAGATGAATTTCCTCCCCTTTTTTCTTCCTTGTATGATTCCATTGCTCAGTGATGAGGGGATAGGTTTCACTACTGTGTGCTCAACCCTCTATTCTTCCTTAGGTAGAGCCTCTGGATTTCTTCAATTTTGAAACCAGGCTAGGGGTTTCTGTGCTGTGTTTCTGCAGTTTTGAGATTTGATTAAGGTGTAATGGAGGGGCATGGTTCAGAAGCTACCTGGAGACCATAGTATCTGCCAACTGGGGTGTGGGCCCCCTGGAACCCACTTCCTACAACCTTACTATATTTATATGCAGTGGGAGTGTGCAGACCCTGAGAACAAAATGAAATAAGAGAAAGGAAGAGAACAGAGAAAGAAAGAAGGGAGAAGAAAGGAAGATGAAGAGAAAGAAGTAGAAGAGGAAAACAGACAGGTAAGCAAACGAACAGATAAACAAACCAGAATAATAAAAAAGAAGATACTCTCACCCTCAAATATACCCATATGCCAAAAAAAAAAAGAAAGAAAAGGAAGAAGATGGGATAAATCTAAATCTAATCAGAAGACACAAACAGAAAGGTAGGCATGGAGAGAGCAGGCAAAGCAAACAAAAGCAAACATGAAAACAGAGCTCCCTCTTGTGACGATTTCTGGGACATCATATTCCTTTCCTTTTTTCTTTCTAACGAGCATCTCCCCAGTGCTACGTTTTTGGCTCACCCATGGTAGAGATGGTGTTTGGGTCTCTAGACCTTTCCCTCTGCTTTCAGTGCAGGCCAACCAGGCTGCTCTCCATGTGGGTCAGTGGCCTCACAGAGCGCTGGGGGAAGGTGAATGAATCAGATCAGGACTCACCCCAACTTGTCAGCTGCTAGGTTTCCCACTTCACTTGCATGCATTTGTGTTTCCAGTGTGGGGGCTGGGGCATTCATTTCTCCACTATTGTGCACTTGAAGTATCCTCACTGGGCAAACCATGGTTAATCCCAGAGAGGTGAGATCATCCCCCCTCAGTCTCAGGATGTGGGCTGCTCCAAATTGGGTGAGCTATAGCAGGTCTCTGCCTGCATTCTGGGTCAGAGAAAATGGCATAGGCCGGTGTCTTCTCCTCCGGTGGGGCTCAGCTCCAGATTTCATCCCTATGCTTTCTTCACAGTCCCCACTGCCAGTGCCTGGCCTGTTGCCACTGGTGGTGGTGTGGGCCAGGTGTCAGGTGCCGAGAGGCGGCTGATGTCTGCTGCCTTTTTCCAAGAGATGCTCCGAGAATGGCAGATGTTCCTGCATGCAGGGAATGCAGAATTCAGAACTGTGGTAAATTGTAGCCACTTCTGCAAGGGAGCACCGGATGCTTAATTCTGTGTCTCCTCACAGTCAGACTTTCATTCACATACTTGCCCACACACACGCATGAAGATTCGTTCTTATGCACACTCACTCACGCATAGACTCGCTCACAAATTCTCATTGGTTCCATAGCTTTCTCACCAGTTTTCCTTCCTCAAGGTATTCTAATGGTGGCTAAGGTCAAGAACTACTGCTCTCGGAGCATGGACATAGCCAGGCTCTGTCTCCAGGAACCACTTCTCCTCAGGGCCTTGGGTTTTAAATATTCAATAATTTATTTCTTCTTTCTGTTTTTTGCTGTATATATTTTGATATAAAGACATTTAAAGAAAATCTAATCATTTAATTTAGAATAATTAAGCCAAAGAATATAAACTTTTTAATTGTTCAAAATATATTGCTGTCTTTCTTTCCTGATAGATTGTACCAGTTTATAGTCCATCATTAAACCATTAACAGTATTGCTTTCTCATTAAAAAACTCATGATTTGAAAGGTATTTTATATTTGTTTTTACTAATTTTTATAACTGAATAGATTGTATATTAATAAAGATATGCTGTATAGTTTTATTGTAAGAGTATTCTCGACTTGGACATATGGTCTGGAGACTTTGACCTTGACCCTTAGGGAATCATGGTCAGTTCAGTCACAGGTGTGGTCACAGGTAGCATACATGCTGTGGAGCCTCTCTGTCACTATGACAGTGTGTGAATATCAGCAACATCTGATGGGGTGTTTCTCAGCACAGTGGTCATCTACTTTAGTTATTGGAACACATTGATGAAGCCTATTGTCCTGACCAGTAACACATCTCCTTGAGGCACTTTTCCAGCACCAGCACAAGATGACAGAGCAGCCAAAGGGAAATTGTGTTTCTGATTATGTTTTCCTTTGTATCAGCTAAGATGTGGGCTTAAATCCTGAATTCATAGGTCTCCAAACATTAACTTTTTATTCCAGTCTTTCAACTAGCTGAGACTACAGGCAAATACTACCACTCCTGGCTAATTTTCTTGATTTTTTTTTTTTTTTTTGTAGTGACAAGGTCTTGCTATGTTGTCCAAGCTGTTCTCAAAATCCTGGGCTAAAGAAATTTTCTTAGCTATGCCTCCCGAAGTGCTGGGATTACTGGCATGAACTACCACTCCCAATCAGAATATGCCTTTAAAACATAAACACAATACTTTACTTGCTACCACTATACCCACAGACAGAAGGATCTAAAAGTGCCGAAAAAGCTCACCTTATTTTGCCTTTTTTTGGCGGGGGTGGGGGGGGGCAGTCAGAGTCTCACTCTGTGACCCAGGTTGGAGTGCAGTGATATGCTTACGGCCACTGCAGCCTTGACCTGCTGGGCTGAGGCGATCCTTCTGCCTCAGCCTTCCAAGTAGCTGGAACCACAGGCATGTACCACCATTCCTGGCTAATTTTTTTTGGTTGATTGTAGAGATAAGGTCTCACTATGTTGCCCAGGTTGGTCTTGAACCTGTGTGCTCAGGCAATCCTCTCACCTTGACCTCCCAAAGTACTGAGATTACAGGAATGAGCCACCACATCTAGCCATTATTTTAAGTAAGTAATACATAAAATCTTTGCTACAAAGCAGCTCAATTTACCTCATTCTATCCTCTGTGGTACTTTTATAAATTTTAAATCTATATATTATAAGTATTGCAATGACGTATTATAAATTTTGCTTTAAATAGTCATAGGTGGCTGGGCTCAGTGTCTCAGCCTGTAATCCCGCGCCTTGGGAGGCTGAGGTGAGTGGATTGCCTGAGTCCGCGGGTTCGAGACCCGCCTGGGCAACTTGGCGAGACCTCATCTCTACAATAAATCAAAAAATTATCCAGGCATGGTAGCGCACGCCTGTAGTTCCAGCTACTTGGAAGGCTGAGGCGGAAGGATCGCTGGAGCCCAGCAGGTCGAGGCTGCGGTGGCCGGGAGCGGCCTCTGCACTCCAGTCTAGGCGAAAGAGTGAGACTCCAACTCAAAAAAAAAATAGTCATAGGTTTTAAAAGTTAGGAAATAAAAGTGTTATAAATATTTAAAAATAGATAATTGGGTTCCAGTTACTTGGAAGGCTGAAGCAGAAGGATCGTCTGAGCCCAGCAGGTCGACGCTGGGATGGCCATGAGTATGCCACTGCACTCCAGCCTGGGTGACAGAGTGAGACTCCAACTAAAAAAAAAATAGATACTTGGAAGTTATGTAAATATAGTGTTTCTTCTTTAAGTTGCACACAGAATTTTTTGCATGCATCAGTGAGTCTTACCAAAAGTAATTATTACTGTGGTGTTCTAGTAGTACTTTTCCTTCTGCATTATGCATCTACATTTATTCTTTTAAAAATTATCTGTTTAAAATATTTTTTCATACCTTTTTTCCTCTCTCTTTTTTCTTTATTTGATTTCTTGACCTGTGAATTTAGGACAATTACCATTCAAAAAGTCATGAGAAAGTCACTAGAACTACCTTCACATAGAAAGCTAATACACATAAACAAAAAAGTATCACATTCTTGGAAGGATTTGACCATCAATGACTTGGAGGAAATAAGGGTTGTATCTTCTACCACATCTATATTCAACTCTGCCCTGGATAATGAAGATGATGAATAGCTCCCGGAAAATGGAAGGGGATTGCAGTAACCTACACTAGATAGTGAGTCCAATTGCAGCTGCATTACCAGATGTGGTTTCATAGCTTGAGTAAATTCACACATCCCTTGGTACCTCGCATTTAGCTATTAATCTGAAAAATTCTCTTAGCTCCATACCTGTCCATAAGGTCCACCAGAAGCAGCGTGCTTTCAATTGGCAAGGCCAGCCACACACCTCACTGTCCTACCATAGAATATATCTACTTTCTAGTCCTATGTCGTGACTTAGTTCATATCTTGATTGCTTTTCCCTTTCACATTACAGTGGCTTATTATACTGCTGGAATCATGCTGATTGAACCCAGTGAGCAAGAATTAACAAGTACTGTAGACTTATTAGTAAGAAATGTACATGTTAAAGGAAAAGAAATAATTGCAAACAAAAATTTATGGATCTTCTACTTCACTGATTACTTGCAGTTCAGGAGGGTGAATGGTGAGAGATCCCTTCTAAGATGAAGAATAAGTTGCTGCATCTGTCTTCTTCTGCAACTAGCAAAGAAGCACAATTTCTACTAGAGATTGCCAGATTTTAATGTAAACAAATTTCTTTTTGGAAGTGTTACTTACCCTGGTCCTTTATCTGCTTGACCAGAAAGACTGCTAGTTTAGAGTGTGGTCCAGAACAAAAGAAGGCTCTGTAATGAGTCCAGATGATGATGCCAGCTGCTCTGCCACATAGGCCATATGATCCATTAGATCCAATGGTGGTTAATGTATCAGTAGCAGACAGGGATGCTATTTGGGATCTTTGAAGGCTCCCATAGCTGAATCACAGTGCAGGCTCTTAGGAGTTTGGAGCAGAGCCTTGACATCTTATGTGAATAACTCCTTCCCTTTGGAGAAACAAATCTTGACCAACAACTGGGCTTTAGTAAGCACTGAATGCTTAACTATGTTGCCAAGTTACTATTGACCTGCGCTATCATTATATAAGCTAAGTGTTATCTAGTCCACAATGGCGTGAGTTAGGTGTACATGATAGCACTCCATCATTAAAATGAAGTGATGTATACTTGATTGGGCCTGAGCACTTCCTGAGGGCTTAGGGTACACAAAGAAGTGGCCCAAATGTCCATGGACCCCATTCCTGCTACACTCACTTTTCTCTTTCAGGTTGCACGTATTATCTCATGAAGGGTTCCCTATGATAACTTGACAAAAGAGAATACTCAGGCTGTATTTAGATATAATTACATGATATGCAGACACCACCCAGCAGTGGACAGCTTGGCAGTACAACATTGTGAAGAACAGTGTGAAAGTCCAATCCTTCTGGTTAGTAGAGTTTCTAACAGTGCACTTGGTTTTTCACTTGGCATACAAAGTGAAATGGCTGAGTGTACATTTCTTGACCAGTTTGTTGGTTCTGTGTGCTCATCATACAATAGATTTAACCGAAGAGCCCTTTAATAATCAGGTGGGTAAGATGACTTAATCTCTAGACTCCACTCTGCCTCTTTCTCATTAGTTGTTATCCAATGGGCTCATGAACAAAGTGGCCATGGTAACAGGAATGAAGCTTGTCCTGGGCTCAACCACAGGGACTTCTATGCACCAAGACTGACCTGGATATGGCATAGCTGACTGCCCAATCTGCCAGCAGCACAAAGTGAATACTGAAGTCTCAGTATGGCACCATTCCCTCGGAGTGATCAACTAGCCACCTGGTGACATATAGATTTCACTGAATGTCTTCCATCATGAATGGGGTAGCATATTGTTTCTACAGGAATAGGCACTTACTCTGGATATTCATTGGCTTTCACTGCAAGCAAAATCTGTGCCAAAACTGTCATCTGTGGATATATTGAATTCCTTATTCACAATTATGTTATTCCAAAAAGCATTGCTTCTGGACAAAAAACTTACTTCAGTGCCAAGGATGTGGACAATGGACATGTGCTTCTGGAATTTATCATCTTACCATGTTCCCCCTATCATGAAGCAGCTGGATTCATACAAAAGTCAATTTGTCTTTGGAAGACTCATGTACACTGAAAGGTAGGTGGCAATACCTGTGGAGCAGAAGCAAGGTTCACAGAAAGCATTATATGCTCTAAATCAGCATCCAATACGTTGTACTGTTTTCTTGTAGTCAGGATTCACAAGTTCAGAAATCAGGAGATTGAAATGAAGTGACACCAGTTACCACTACCTCTAGTGACTCACTAGCAAGATTGCTGATTCCTCTTCTCACAACTTATTAGTCTGCTGAGCTTGAGGTCTTGGATCACGAGGAAGGCACAATTTTGACGAAGAAAATGCAACAAGCATAATGGTAAAAAAATAACACTGATTCCATTGAACTGGACATTAAGAATGTCACTGGCCACATTGGGCTTCTCATGTCTCTGAGTCAATGAGCCAGGAAGGGAGCTATGGTGTTGGCTGAGGTGCTTAATTTAACCTATCAAGGAAATGTGGAACCAACTGTCCACAATATAGGTAAAAATATTTTACATGGAATATAGGAGATCTCTTAGGCCATCCCAATATACCCCTGGTACAGACTTGCAGGCTTTGAATTAAGCCTGAGCAGCTTAGAGAGGCAGTCAATGTGGCTGTAGCAAGCCTGGAGGAGATATGGGATGGAGAAAGGAGGGCAGGGTCAAAATATTGGGCCTGGTAGACTGTGCCATTACTTACTGTTCTTTGAAAAATTACCTTAAATGTAGTGGATTAGAACTCAGAAAATATTATGACACAATTTATATGAACTGAGTATTTGGTCATAGCTTACCTGAGTGCCTTCCCCTCAAGGTCTCACACAAGTCTGTGTCTGTGGTCCGAATTTAGGCTTGACTGGGAAAGAATTTCCTCCAGGCTAAATCACATAAGTAGTTGGCATCACTCAGCTTGCTTGGAATGAGGGCCTGAGCTTCCTCCTGCTCTGTCGTCCTGAAAACTCCTTTTATTCTTTGTCACAGGGGCTTGTCTAGAGAGAGTCTCAAATTATTAGGACTTTGTTTTCCAATGGGGAGAGGGAGAGAGGGAGGGGGGGGAGAGAGAGAGAGAGAACAAAAGAGTATAAGTTAAAAGGAAATGACAGTATTTTAATAATTAGAAGTTGGGATTCATATTCATATAGCATCACTGTTACTGTGTTCTAGGTGAATTCCTCATGAATGGATTAGTGGCTTTACAAAAGGAAATCCAGAGATGTGTCTCCCCTTTCTCTGCCATGTGAGGATACAACCTGAAGCTACACAGTTGATGGTACTTCTTTATAGCAGCCTAAACTTAGTAAGACAGGATTGATTTACCATGATGCTTGTTGCATTTTCTTGGTCAGAAGTGAGTCACTGACCACTTAGTGCTGTGAACCTTTATGGAGTTTACCCACCACATAGGCCAAGATGAGGCACATGGGCCTGATTCTAGATATAATGGAAAAGCATGGGAAGGTATAATGTTAGAAGATGACAACATCTGAATATAATTTAATCTTAAGCACTTACTGTTTCATAGTGAAAAATGAAGTCCAGAGGGAAAGTGACTTTTCTAAGGTCACACTGCTAGACCCAGGTCTGTGTGAGTTGTATTCCATGCTGCTTCCCACCCTTCTTTTAATTTTTCCATCTTTAAGTACATGCATTATCAACATGTGACACTGCACCAGGAGTTTTGTAAGTTTAATCTCAACACATCTGGTGAGTTCCCTATGAAGAAGATGCTGGTGTGATCCTCATTGCACATGCTGGAAGACTGGGGACACTTGAAAACATACACTGACTTGTCTAGGGTAACAAGAATAAGAAAATGGAGGCTTTGAGCCAGGTTATTCTCCTGAAAGCTGGGGCCCTGGTTGTATCCAAGTTTTACCATGGGCTGTGTTATCATAATTGTGAGCAGGTAAGGACTTGACATGGTGGGAAGGTGAGTAGTCAGCAGCAGCCCAGTGGGGACTTTGTGAAGGTCTCATGAATGAAAGGCCCAGGTGATGAAACCTTAAAGAGGTGACCTCACTTCTTTGATGACAGAACCCCACCAGAACTTAAAACTCTGGTAACCAGGTACCACATTCTAGGGGCAGCCCTATATCCAGCTCATTTGGTAGGAGACACTCAAGAGAATAAGATGCTCTTCTGCTGTATCCTGACTTTCTGAAGATTTCACCTCAGTGAGACCCAAAATGAGAGCCTTTCCCAGTGATACAGATGTTGGCTCAGCTCTTATCTTCAACACCTCTGGTCATTTGGGTCATGCAGCCAGGGGAGGGTAAGGGAGGTGTCTAAAGGGTGATCCTGGGATGCAGCAAGGGATTTATGACAGCCTGTAAGAAAAGAAGGAAAGGTACCTTGTTTCATTTTGTTTTCTTTTCTTTTTGAGTTGGAGTCTCACTCTGTTGCCCAGGCTGGAGTGCATGGCACACTCACTGTCACTGCAGCCTCGACCTGCTGGATTCAAGGTGATACTTCTGCCTCAGCCTTTCAAGTAGCTGAAACTATAGGCACAGGCCACCACACCTGGCTAATTTTTTGATTTATAGTCAAGATGAGGTCTCACTAAGTTGCCCAGGCTGGTCTCGAACCTGTGGGCTCAGGCAATCCTCTCACCTCGGCCTCCCAAAATGCTGGGATTAGACATGAGCCCCCATTCCTGATCTGGAAAGGTGCCTTTGAAAAGGCAAGTGTCAGATTCCCAGAGACTGGGTATTTTCAATTTAAGCAGTGAAGTCACAGCCTGAGACTTCAGGGAGCTTCTCGTGGGCCCCAGAGAAGTCTGAGGATCACCAGGCCTGGTGGTCTCACCCAAATCCTAGAAAGGAACTGCACTGCACTGCAAATGTCAAATGGGCTGTAGGGAGAGTCAAGAGTGGGAACGGAATTCCAGGTGGAGTGCAGTGGGGGAGTGGAGCAGAGGGAGGGGACAGAGCTGAGGAAGATTGGTGCGCAGAGCCAGATGAACTCTTGGACAGGGAGCATAACCATGGTTAGTGAATCTGAAAAGGGACGTGATGACAGGTATGGCTGGGCAGTGGGCACAATGTGATGCTGGAAGCACACCTTTTCCTGGGTGGTCTCTTTCTCTCTCATCCTTGTGCAGCTCAGAGTCTTCTCCACCAGCACTCAGATCTCTCCAGAGGACCAACCTCCTCAGTCCCTAGCTCACCTGCTTCCTAAACCACCATGTCTCAAAACTCCACTAATTGTGATGCTGCCCTCTAATCTCTCCAGTTTGAACCCAGTTCAGCTGCTTTGGGAGAAATCCCCATTGGTCCACTCACACAGCTTCAGAGTTTTGCAAGGGGTCACTGGCTGTGGCTTCCTGGAAATATTACCCTCATTGGCATGTTTTTCTTGGATGTGGAAGTTGAGGCATGAGAAAGTGGAATTATTGGGTCCCTCAAGATCTTGTAAGAGCAGAGGAGGCAACTCTACTTCCCTAGCATGTGTCTAGTGGCCCATTTCCCCCCCCTAAAACTCTCAATGATTCTTTGTCATTTATTTCCTTGGAATAATGTGTCATCCTGAGCACTCACTTCATGCAGAACTTACAATAATGCTCCATGTGAGCCACAAAAAACCTCTTCACTTTGATCTTTTAAAGGAGATTATATGTCAGTGTTCTTCATCTTCCATGAAAAACATGAGATGGCTGCTGGTGACCTACTAAACAAGGACATTTCTTAGCTCTAATGTACCAATAACTGACCCCATGCTTTGACATAAACACTATGAATGAAGGCATAACATCATGCGAATTGAGTTACAATCAATATTGTTTGCTTTTCAAAATATCCTCAAATTCTGTCAATGCACAACAAAAAGTATACAGGTAATATACTTATGCTTTCCTAAAAACAAAAACAAAAAACTATCTTCTAATGTCGTTCAATATTTGATATTTATTTCAACCTGACTTTTCATTAAATACGTTTTTATATAAATTGCATCTGTAAAGTTTTCAGTCTCAATACCCTAATGTTCCCAATGGCATATATTTTGAACAAAGGCCAGTCCACATTCTTTAAATTTGTAGATTCTCTCCAGTGCACAGTCTAATGTCAAATAAAATTTTTGCTGGTTAATGTCTTTAGACATTTCTTACATTTGTACATTCAAAAGCTCTGTGGTTTAAGTAAAGATAATGGTACTCTTTACATCTGTAAATTTCTTACCATGTCTTTATAGTTTATAACTTGACATATGATTTTCCAGTCGTTACAGATACTGAAAGTTTAGAGTATAAATTCTCTGAAGTTGAGAAAACGTAGAATAACAGTGAAAAGGTTTACCCCATTTTGCCCATCTATAGGGAATCCCTAAATATGTCAACCAAGTATTGAATGAGAGCTAAAGGTTTTATCACACTCCTCTCATTTATATAGTTTCATCTCAGTATGGATTCTCGCATGTCCAGCAACTTGTATATGAGAACAAAAGGCTTGGCATGTTTTTCACATTTGTAGAGATTCTCTCCAGTATGGATGATCATGTGTCCAGTAAATCCATTATGAGTGTGAAGGACTTTGTCATATTCTTCACATTTGTAGGGTTTCTCTCCAATATGGATGGTCTTATGTTCTGTAAATACTTTATGAGAGCAAAAGGCTTTGCACATTCTTCACATTTGTACAGCTTCTCTCCAGTATTGCTCCTCATATGTATAGCAAATCATTTGAGAGCAAAAAACTTTGCCACATTTGTCACATTTGTAGGGTTTCTCTCCAGTATGGGTTGTCTTATGTCTAGCAAATTCTTTGTAAGTGTGAAAAGCTTAGCCACACTTTTCACAATTGTAGGTTTCTCAACAGTATGGATCTTGACATGTCAAGCAAGCAGTGAAAGAGAATGAAAGGTTTTTTCACGTATTTCTCATTTGTAGGGTTCGTCTCCAATATGGATGGTCATGTATCCAGCAAATCCTTTGTGAGAGTGAAATGCTTTGCCATATTCTTCACACTTGTAGGATTTCTCCCCAGTATGGATGGTCTTATGTCCAGAAAAATCCTTTATGAGATCAAAAGGCTTTGCCACACTCTTCACATTTGTAGGGTTTCTCAACAGTATGGATCTTGACATGTCGAGCAAGTAGTGAATGAGAGTGAAAGACTTTTCCACATATTTTACATTTGTAGGGTTTCTCTCCAGTATGGATTATCTTATGTCCAGCAAATCCTCCTCAAGAGTGAAAGGCTTTGCCACATTCTTCACATTTGTAGGGTTTCTCCACTATGGATGGTCATATGTTAAGCAAGGTCTGAATGAGTATGGATCACTGTATGTTGAGTAAGGTGTGAATGAGAGCAAAAGGCTTTGTAGTGGCCCATTTTTTTCAACAAGTTCCGTGGACTGAAAATCAACCAGAAGTTGATGGTGGTCCAGTCATTTTATACTTAAAGTCATCGGACTCATTTCAACTGAGAACTGGCTGAACAGTGTCTCAGAGACACAGATGATCCCCTTCTGGAACAGACTGCGTTCCAGCTTTGGGGCAGCGAGTTTCAGTGTGAGGAACACTTGGGAAACATTTGAAACTCCTCAGTTTAGCATCTCTGCATTGGTTGGAAGTTTTATCACTCACAGTAGTGATGGATGCACCTACCTCACTGGGGCCTGTCTTGAATATTTCTGACTAGTCAATGGAGACCTCCAGAAACATTTCTGCTTCCGTATAGCCTCCTAATAATTGATGTCCCTGAATTCCCAGGACTTCAGAGACAACTTTTTTGTTTCCCAAAAGATCCAGCTTTCATGTTATTACATCTAATGTGTAAAAGCCTGCGTTTTAATCTACATGAAAATAAGACGTTGTTCAAATCACAAATTCCAATGGGTTTTATTTGTGATTCCCAAGTATGGGATATGACCAAAGAACTGAAAAGCATGATTATAAAAATAGGACCCTATTGCTATACTTTGTGAAAAAATTTCCCCTTCAGGATTAATTACACGTGAGCTCATCAGCACCCTTGTAAAGAAGGAAAAGAAACATGTAGCATTTATGAATGTGGCAAGATGAGAAAACATAGAAAGACCCCAACACAAAGCTAAGACTCTTCTCTAGTTTTAAATAGGGACTATTGGGACAGTCTGTGTGCTCAAGTGCATGTATTCCTTCTCCATCCCTCAGTATTATCATCCTACTCCTTCCTGTCCCTTCTTTAGGTGAGGGCTGCTGATTATACTTGTCCATAGGTCTTGTATAAGTATGTTGCAACATAAGGGTACATCTTAAAACAAGGATCTGTGGAGAGGAGAATCTTGTGACTTCGATTCAGATTCATTGCTGTTCGACATGTGACTTCAAAGACACTGTGTTCTGAGTGCCCATAGTGGTTGTCTCAGAAGATCAGTCCTGATGCCACCACAGCTGCTATTTACAGAACTGGGTGCTCATTGTCGTTTGGTATATTTTAGATTTTGTGGCTCTGACCTTCCTTTGCTCACTACATTCTTTGTAGCATCTGATGGGTTCCAGGTTTGTTTACTGGGAGCCAGTTGCATTACTGTATTTCAGACAGTCTCTAGGGATTTTACCTTCACTATCTACCATCACTGCATGACACCCACATACTTGTCCTGTGACCCAGTGTTTATCATCTTCAGTGGAGCTGTAAAGAATTCTAGTCACATGTGGATCTTCTCATTCTTATGCTGCTGGGTTGTTTATGAAGCTGGGAATCTTGTCTTTGGTCTCATTGACATTTCTGTGTACTTTGAAGTTTTATATTATTTTGTTAATAGTATGGACACACAGTAATAGGCACTTTTAAGTATCTTAGCTCTCTCAATCACTTGATGAGGTAGACCTGTGATTCCCACTTTACAGGAGAGGAAAGTGGCATTCAGACTGGTTGAGTAGCTTTATTGATGTCACATAAATTTTTCTGATACATTTTAAATCTTAACCTTGAAGTAGTCCTCTAAGATGTGTACATTCATCTCATATTTTACTTTATGTCTCTCTGTCCACATTCCCAAGGGTACATGTCTCATCCTAGATCTTCTAATTGATGATAGAGAACTTGCACAAATAGGTGGGGGAGGAAACTAGCTGGCACTTGGTCTTTACTGTCTTCTGCCTTACCCTCGACTGGTGTTTTGTTTTAGAGTGAGCTGGAGCTGTGGTAGATCCTGACCACTTCTTACCTGGAACATTTGTTACCATGTACAGACAATTCTTACTTTTTGCAACTATACTTTCTTTGTCCTAATTATTCTTCTGGGCCTTCTTTTGCATATTTGTGGTGTACACTAACATACAATGCAAACATTGATGAAAATAAAGTTGTTGCCTTCCTACCAAAAGGTAATAAGATTCATTTTTTTCTTTTTTTAAATTATAAAAGAAATACATGCTGTAAAAAAAAAGCCAAATTATACCGATCTTTATGAAATAAAAGTACTTTCTTTCATCTTTTTTCTTCAAACTCATTTCTTTCTAAGAAGGAATTATTGTGAGCAGGTAGGTGTTTATTTATCTGGGTATTTTTATAAATTTATAAATACATATAAAGCTTTTAAACGTCAATTATACAATACTGTATTTTTATTTTGCTATTTCTCAAGCTATATATTATTGATATATTTTCATATCAGTGCACATGATTCTAACTTACTATTTTTAAGTTCTTTTTTTTTTTTCATTAATCAGTATTTTTTATTATGGTTTTGTGGGGTACAGTTAAGGGTTAGGTGTACAATGACGTTTCATTCAGGCACCCTGTAGATAAGAAGTGTTTTCCCATCCCCCGACAGATATTTGCTACTGTTAATCCCATCCTCCTCCCCCCCATAGTTTCCCAGTACCATCCGTCATTTTCTCATAGTATTGCATTGGATGTTCAAGGTCCATTATATGAGTGAGAACATGTGATATTCGGATTTTTGTTTTGTGAGAGGTCACTCAGTATTATAGACTCTAGTTCCATCCAGGTTGCTGCGAAATTCACGATTTTGTTCTTTTT
>NW_007066613.1:0-898 GCF_000164805.1 Carlito syrichta | reverse complement strand
GTTTTACGAATATTGAACCAGCCTTGCGTGCCAGGAATGAAGCTACTTGGTCATGATGGATGATTTTGAGATGTATTGCTGAATCCGGTTTGCTAGGATCTTGTTGAGAATTTTAGCATCTATGTTCATCAAAGATATTGGCCTGTAGTTCTCTTTCTTTGTTGGATCTTTACCTGGCTTGGGTATCAATGTGATGTTGGCTTCGTAAAATGATTTGGGGAGAGTTCCATCTTTTTCAATCGCCTGGAATACCTTCAGTAGGATTGGTATCAGCTCCTCCTTAAATGTCTTGTAGAATTCTGCTGGAAAGCCATCTGGACCAGGGCTTTTTTTTGTAGGAAGTTTTCTTATTACGTGGTCGATTTCCTTGATTGTTATTGGTTTATTTAGGGTCTCAATTTCTTCTTGTTCCAACCTAGGTAGGTTGTGTGATGTCAGAAAGTCTTCTATTTCCTTCTGGTTTTCAAGTTTGTTTCCATACAAGTGTACGTAGTAGTCTCTAATGATCTTTTGTATTTCTTCAGGGTCAGATGTGACTTCATCTTTTGTGTTTCTGATTATGCTTATTTGGTTTTTTTCTCGTTTTTTCTTGGTCAGTCTAGCTAGGGGACCATCAATCTTGTTTACCCTTTCGAAGAACCAGCTTTTTGTTTCATTGATTTTTTGTATTATCTTTTTGTCTTCTATGTCCTGGATTTGGGCTTTTATTTTGGTGATCTGGATTCTTCTGCTGAAATTAGGGTTTTTGTGGTCTTGCTTTTCCAGCTCCTTTAGGTGGCTTGTTAGGTTGTCAATTTCTGTTCCTTCCATTTTCCTCATGTGTGTTTGTAGGGATATAAATTCCCCTCTTATTACAGCTTTTAAGGCATCCCAGAGATTTAGGTAAGATGTTTCTTTG
>NW_007066612.1:0-798 GCF_000164805.1 Carlito syrichta | reverse complement strand
CCCCACCCCAGTATGTACTTGAATACAGGCTGTAAGCTTTGCAAAGGTAGTTTCTTCTTAGATTAGTTAGGTGGATGCCAAAAAGAAAACAGGTAATTTAAGGGACAAGAAAGCATTTTCAGAAAGTCTTCAACAGTCAAGTTCTTGACATGAACAAACATGTCACAAGCTTACAGTGTTCCAACATATTACAAAAAGATTTGTGAGGTGTAGATATGTTCACCCTTGTGTGATGACAGAAACTCCCATGCATGGACAGAAAGATTTACAAAAACACACTGCTCTGCACAGTGCAGACCCCTGTGATAAGACTTCAAATCTTCCTGGAGGGAAGCACACTGGGGTGAGGGGTTGAATGCAGCTTATTTTATTCAGCTTCTTATGTTAACAGATTAGAGAGCACCATAGCTCAGTTAAGTTCATGCCACCCAGAAGTGACTACAGATTCAATGAGGCTTTGAACAACCTGGTAGGGAACCAGTGGCATTCACTCTTTCTTCCTCTGTGTAGACAAGAACAAAGTAGCTACCAGAAGCATGCCAGAGCTTATTCCAGGTAAAAATGCCAAGAAGCAGTGATAACATTTTTTTCTTACTTTTGTTATTAATTTTTCATTAAAGATGGAGTCTTGCTCTGTCACTCAAATTGAGGTGCAGTGGTGTGATCACACTCCCTGCAGGCTCAAACTCCTTGGCTCCAGCCGTCTTCCTGCCTTAGACTCTCCAGTAGTTGGGCTAAGGGCTTATGCTATCACGTCCACTATTTTTTTTAATTGTGTAGGGACAGAGCTACCTAGGC
>NW_007066611.1:0-770 GCF_000164805.1 Carlito syrichta | reverse complement strand
GCCAGTGTTTCACTGAAATAAACATACTTTAAAAAAAAATTAATCTTTGGTGCCATAGCAACTCAGCGTCAAAACTTGAATGAATAAATCTGACCAAGTTATTTTTCAGCAGTTTAATTCCGGTCACTAGATCAGTGCAATTTCACCAATTAAGCACAGGAGGAATAGCAGCTCCATGCTATCATCAATTATTAGGGAAAAGTTATTTTAAAAAATCTAATTGAACCCTATTATTAGTAAATGTATCTTTGAACTCTGAAAGTTGAATAACTGAACAAATTAATAAGGCAAGCAAGTTTCTGGCAGTTATATCTGACCTAAGTAAGAAAAGGGTTGTAAATGCTCCCTTATATGCAGATGACTTTTGCTAACATGGTTAGCTCAACCTATTCATTGAAATAAATCTAGCAATTATAATTATTGCCTGTATGCAATTAAAATAAAATGCGGAATCCAAAATATATTTTCCTCTCTACTGTATTTACATAGTTGTACTGCCACCTTTCAATTTGATTAATAATGTTTACAAAGCTTCATGTTGAATGTCCATTAATTTGCATACACGTATTTTCATGTTAGAATTTCAAGAATCAGGAGCTATTCCAGAATTAGGAGGAAAATACACATGCTTCCTTTTTACTCCCATAATTGGGTAAATTGCTGATAAGATGAACCAAATTCTGCACATATTCTTATAAAATGTGTCTTCCATGGTCAGTGCAAATTTCTAATAAATCTGATAAAACTACAGATTTACTAATAAGGGGTAG
>NW_007066610.1:0-814 GCF_000164805.1 Carlito syrichta | reverse complement strand
TTTCAACAAGCATATTTAAACAACTGCTAAGAGTCAACTATTAGGCCAATAGAAATATTAACTCATCAACACGTCTTCTTTCAGAATATCATGGGAAGTATTTTTTTGTCTGAAATGATGGAATGCTCATTTGAATCATGTTTGTGTGTTTGAGAAACATTAAAATAATCTCTTAGAAGGATAACCTCTTTTTTTAACTTTTATAAACATGACCAAAAAAATCAATATTTTTTTTAAATAGCCTGAAGATATGGGGAAGCTTGGTCTTTAATTTTAGCCCTGCCACTTAAAACAGAGTGTTTTCATGAAATTTACTGAACTCTAGTTTTTCAGGTGTAAAAAAATGAAAAATATAGACCGGGTACAGTGGCTCACCTATAATCCCAGCACTTTGCAAGGTAAAGGTGAGAGGATTGCTTGAGCCCAGAGGTTTGAGAATGGCCTGGATAATTTGGTGAGAATTCATATCTGAAATAAATAAAAAATTAGCCGGGCATGGTGGAGTGTCCCTATGGTTCCAGCTACTTAGAAGGCTGAGCCCAGCAGGTCGAGTCTGCAATGACCATGAGTATGTCTCTGCGCTCTAGTCTGGGCAACAGAGTGAGACTCCGGCTCAAAAAAAGAAAGACACACAAACCCTTGTCTTTTAGGTTGTGGTAAAGATTAAATGAATTATATGTAAAATTCTAAACATACTAATTTAGCATATAAAACTATCTTAGTAATTATTTTCTGGTTACCTATTAATGCACAATAGTTACTCTAAACTTTGTGGCATAAAAATAACAAACATCATGTGATGCTAATGGTTCTG
>NW_007066609.1:0-567 GCF_000164805.1 Carlito syrichta | reverse complement strand
GAGTTGGAGTCTCACTCTGTCGCCCAGACTGGAGTGCAGTGGCCGCTCCCGGCCACCGCAGCCTCGACCTGCTGGGCTCCGGCAATCCTTCCGCCTCAGCCTTCCAAGTAGCCGGAATTACAGGCATGTGCTACCATGCCCGGCTAATTTTTTTATTTATTGTAGAGATGAGGTCTCGCTGCCCAGGCGGGTCTCGAACCCGCGGGCTCAGGCAATCCACTCACCTCAGCCTCCCAAAGGCGCGGGATTACAGGCTGAGCCACCGAGCCCAAGTCTGAGATTTTAAAAGCTGATTTCTATTTAGTGTAAATGCCTATTTTTGCTTTATTTTTTATTTTTTGAGTCAGAGTCTCACTCTGTCACCCAGGCTAGAGTGCAATGGCATACTCACAGTCACCGCAGCCTCGATCTGCTGCGTTCTGGTGATCCTTCTGCTTCAGCTTTCCAGGTAGCTGGAACCACAGGCATGTGGTACCATGCCTGGCTAATTTTTTGATTTATTGTAGAGATGAGGTCTCGCTATGTTGCTCAGGCTAGTCTCGAATTCCTGAGCTCAGGCAATCCTCG
>NW_007066608.1:0-845 GCF_000164805.1 Carlito syrichta | reverse complement strand
AGTGCCTTTGAGTCCCTGGCATCATAGCAGTTGATTTTTATTTTTCTGGACCATATTGACTTTTCGATTTTTTTTCCATTTGATAGTTGCCATATGCATACATACATATTCATATATATATGAAGAAATTTCAGCAAGGTAAATTTTGCAGCTGCTTGCCTATCTTTTACTCTATGGTTTTCAGTTGCTCGTCCACCTATTTAAAGCAGCCATTGAGTATTTCCCCTGTCTCTTCATCTTCTGACTATCTCATAGTGCCTTACTTTGAAAGAGTCTAGGCAACAAGTTTTCCTGTGATGAAAAAAAAGTTAGCTTCTCACTACAAGGCTCCAATGATTCCCCTCACTGCCACTGTACAATGCAGCATTTAGTATCAGGGACAAGGACACTGGAAGCTGACCTGAGGAGCCTTCCCACAGCCTCCCTAGAACCCGTTGTGGTGAGGGGCAGACTGATCCTTCATGACCTTAGCCTGTCCTTTCTCATCTATGTATATCTATTATGCATCCATTAAAAAAAAAACCCAACTCTGATGGAGCTGGTCAAGCCGGCCTCAGAAGGACTGTCCCAGAATGCATTTCCCCAACAATCTAGTGGAATGGGCCTGTCTACCAGATTTTGTTTTCATTTCTTTCTTTGTTTTTGTTTTACATACAGATAGCTGTATGTATTTGCCCCTTCTTCTGGGGGTGGGATGGGAGGGGGTGGACTGTTCCCTGCAGGATTTCCCCCAACATATGCAGATTTGTACTCCTAATAATGTGTCTGACTCCCAGCAGGCACTCAAGATAGGTTTGCTAAACTGGATACTAAACAATAGCGGAAGCTTCATTAAGAAAACATTC
>NW_007066607.1:0-697 GCF_000164805.1 Carlito syrichta | reverse complement strand
AAAAAAAAAAGAAAAAAAGAAAAAACCAAGTGAAGAACCACAACTCAATAAGAACTCCATGATAGGGACGAACTCTCACATTTCAAATAATTAGTCTGAATGTGAATGGAATAAATGCACCACTGAAAAGACATAGAATGACAAAATGGATAAAATATCACCAGGCAACAATATACTGCCTTCAAGAGACCCATCTCACTAGAAAGGACATACACAGACTCAAAGTAAGAGGATGGGAAACAAATTTTCAGGCGAATGGAACACAAAAGAAAGGAGGAGTCGCGATCCTAATTTCAGACAAAATACCATTTAAGCTATCAAAAGTTAAAAAAGATACAGAGGGCCACTACATAATGATAAAAGATTCACTCCATCAACAAGAAATATCTATCCTAAACATATATGTACCCAACATATGTACGCCAACATTCATAAAGCAACTTCTAGGAAAACTAAAGAAAAATACTGACTCTAACACCATAATAACTGGGGACTTTAATACACCACTCACAACCCTAGACAGATCATCAGGACAAAAAATCAGCAAGGAGATCCGGAACCTCAATGAGACTCTGGACCAAATGGACTTAATTGATACCTACAGAACACTCCATCCAAAGACCACAGAATACACATTCTACTCATCACCGCATGGAACATATTCTAAGATCGACCACATAATTGGACACAAATCAAG
>NW_007066606.1:0-1170 GCF_000164805.1 Carlito syrichta | reverse complement strand
CCTCCCTAGGGAGTAGCCCTAGGCAGAGACCCGTCAGTTGTCCTCTGAGATGCAGCTCGGTCCACGGGGAAACCCCGAAATCTTGGCTAGAAGGAAGCAAATATTTAACCTTAGTGCCTCGCCCAGTCAGCCCACAGCTGTCTGATGTCTTTCCCTGGAGCTGCACGCTGAAGTGTAGCCTCAGCTAGAGCCTTCAATTGCCACTAGTTTCCAACACAGTCCACAGAGGGCCACCAGTTAGGAAATAGAGAGAGAGAGAAAGAGAGAGATATCTCGCATGTCTCGGCGGAACCTCCCAAAATATTAGGGTACGGGCGGACCGGGTGAGGTTCGAGAGATGCAGGGAGGCGCGCAGCACTGGCGGGACTGGCAAACCAGAGGTGTGTGCCGGCAACCCAGAGATCCGAGTAAATAGCAAATAATTGCGACACACAAAAAGATTAAGAAAGAAAAGTTATTTAAAAATAAATTAGAGAGAGAATGAGAAGGAAAAGAGAAGATCAGCTCCCCAAGATGGGGAAGGGGGACCAAAGCCAGGAAGCATGGCGACAGCCAATCGACATTGGTAATTTATTTCACTAGGACAGAAATACTGCGTTGGTTTAAAAAATTATAAGAAATGTTTCTCATTGACTGTTTAAAAATCTTAGAGTAAACCTATTTTGTTCTGAGCAATGATGTGCATTCTGTATTTCAAGCAGAAGCAGTTTCTGCTTAGAGTTAACTGGTTCTTCTTAGGGGAGAGCACTTGAATTAGTTGGCTCTGGAGCTAGTCCTACCTAGAAACTATATATGAACCTATATAAGTAAACAGGATAATTTTTCCTTAAAGGAAAAGAGG
This sequence comes from Carlito syrichta, assembly GCF_000164805.1. NCBI lineage: Eukaryota > Metazoa > Chordata > Mammalia > Primates > Tarsiidae > Carlito > Carlito syrichta. Next base: position 329 of record NW_007066606.1, on the reverse strand, counting down.
AAGAAGGAAAAAAAAGGAAGAAGAAAGAGAAGAAAGAAGCAAACTAATCTTGGTCTTTATTGGTCTAAACCCTAGTGGACAAGTCAGGACTCAATAAATGAATCTTTCGTTTGTTTGTTTGTATGTGGTTAATCAAGAGGACTATTTTGCCTTAAATGAAAGGAATTATTTAACGCCTTGGCTTCCACCAATAGTTTGTGATTTATAATAGGAGTTCATTTGTTACAGGAACTTAAAAAAAGGAGTTCCAGCCGGGCTTGGTGACTCAGCCTGTAATCCCAGCGCTTTGGGAGGCTGAGATGAGTGGATTGCCTGAGCCCGCAGGTTCG
>NW_007066605.1:0-810 GCF_000164805.1 Carlito syrichta | reverse complement strand
TTTTTAGGGAAGGAGAACCCACTATCTTAGAATTAACTCCCTATTGTCAAAAGTCAGACGTTTCCTGACTTTTAATGATGTTGGCTCTTTCTGCAAAAGTGTTATTTTTGAAACCTGCGCTCACATGTCAATTGCTACACATTTCACAATCGCACAGATGTAGAATCACCTAAATGTCCAGAAGCCGATCGACGGATAGTACGGATGTGTTATATAGATGTCGTGGAATACTATTCAGCTATCAAAAAGAATAAAGCAGTGTCACTGGCAACAACTGGGATGAACTTGGAGCCCATCATCCCAAGTGAACTAACTCGGGAACGGAAAAACCAACATCACATGCTCTCACTTATACATGGGAGCTAAAAGAAGAATCCTCTCAAGCGGTAAAACTCGGTTCCCAAAAAAAAAAAAATCCCCAAGACACAGAAAATGTTATAAGGAACGCTGGAGACTCAGAAAGGGAGAACAGAAAGGGTAGAGGGATAAAAAATTACCTGTTGGGTACCACGGGCACACGTGGAGTTGGTAGGTACGACTGAAGCACAGAACACAGACTATTTACACCTCTTAAATTCATGGAAATAAAGGCCAGACACGGAGAGATTGTGCCTGTCATACCAGCACTTTAGGAGGCTGAGGCAGTAGGATCACTTAAGCTCAGGAGATCAGGTTGGTTAAAATACACAGATCTCAACACCACAAAAAATTTAAAAAATCGGGCAGTTATGGGTGGAACACGCCATGGTCCCAGCCGCTTGAGAGGCTAAGGGGGAAGGAGTATCTGTGATTAGGAGATGGATGCCGTGG
>NW_007066604.1:0-766 GCF_000164805.1 Carlito syrichta | reverse complement strand
CAGGTCATTGGAGAATCTCTATCAAATGCTCATTCATTCCACAGAAGGGTGAATTCAGTGGATTAACAGGATCATAAGATAAGGGGAAAAATGATAAACATCCCACTATGAAATGAAAGAGATGATATAAAGGGGGCCTGGCCACTCCAGCTATCACTTACTCCATTGCAATTAAAAAGGCTTTTTGTCATTTCTTCGCTGGGTAGTAAGGCCAATTATCTATAAACCCTTGCCTAGAATTCAGACACATACCAGAGCAGGACCCTTTGGGCAAACTTTGATGATCACTTTTGACAAATGTTCTGCTTGAGCATAATGTAGTTACTCCAATGCTTTTAGAAATGACTACACTTACAGTATTGCAATCTTTACATAGTGAAAACCAAAACACATCCTGGTCCCCCCTTCTACACTCAACCACACACCCTCTCTCTGTGCAGTCAGGTTTCCTTTTTTTTTTTTTAACAGATAATAGTTTATTGTACAAAATTAAGGCCTTCGTATTTCATAGTTCACTACAGGTAAAGAAATGCTAGATAATGTATGTCCTTCAGAAAAATTTCACTTTCACTCCCCTCTATCTCCAACTATTAAAATGACCCGACCGAATGTTATCAAAACAAACACTGTAAATGATACCAAGTCCTTTAAAGATTACTGTCCCAGATGCTATTTCTTGGCATAGGTGATCTTCATGGCATGGGATTGTGTGATTTTGAATCCTTGTAAAGCATCCCTGGCAGTACCAGCCTTTTCATCATTTTCA
>NW_007066603.1:0-1440 GCF_000164805.1 Carlito syrichta | reverse complement strand
TCAGGTCGAGGCTGCAGTGGCAGTGAGTGGGCCACAGAGGGACATTCTGACTCAAAAAAAAAAAGATGGGAGGCAACGTGTATCCATGACAGGAATATTGGCTTAGAACGGCACCTAGAACATAGCATGTACTGAGAAAATGGGCCTGTGCTGTAATATTCAATGCTTTATTATGAAACAGGCTTTATGTCTCCTTACTTTTTATTTTCATCTTCAATGTTGTCCTCACTGTTATAACAACTGCACAGGAGGCTGGTGGGGTTTATAGAGGAGGCAATTTCAGCAGATGCTGGAAGAAGTCCTTTTGCAAAGTATTCCCTGGGCAAGCCTGTATTAACCAATAAGCACCTGATACGTTTCCCCCCCACCCCCGGCCACAGCAGTCACTAGAGTTGCTTGGACAGCAGCCAGTGTAGGTGTCACCTTAGAAGTTACTGGAGACCCCTACCCCCAAGCAGGAAGCAGTGCAGAAAGGCACAGAAATTCATTTCCAGAAGACAGCTTAAGTGCCCAGCTTGATGGTGCTTCCGCCCCTATGTCTTAAGCAGTTAGCCACTTAGTTCAGACAATTGCCAAGTAATAAAAGAAAATTACCTCATAACTCTCTAGTTTTTGTTTTGTTTGTTTGGGGTTTTTTGTTTGTTTTGAGTCCAGATCTTGCTCTGTTGACCAGACTGGAGTGCTCACCACAACATCAAACTCCCAGGCTTGGGGTGATCCTCCTGCTTCAGCCTTCCAAGTAGCTGGGACTATAGGCATGAACCACCGTGCTCAGCTAATTTTTTAATTTTTTTTTTTTATAGAGACGAGGTCTCCCTATTTTGCCTAGGCTGATCACAAACTCCGGGTCTCACCCAATTCTCTTGCCTCAGCCTCCCAAAGTGCCAGAATAATAGGCATGGGCCACCGTGATACCCAGTGATTCCCTGTTTTAAAAATGTAAATTATAGCCAGGCGTTTCTCCCTTTCAGCACAGTATTCAATAAATTGCATGAGATATTCAGCACTTTATTATAAAATAGACTTTATGTTAGATTATTTTGCACAACTGTAGGCTATATTAAGTGTTCTGAGTACATTTAAGGTAGGCTAGGCTAAGCTATGAGGTTTAGTAGGTTAAGTGTACTAAATGCATTTTTGACATGATATTTTCAGTTTATGACTGGATTTATCTGGACATAATCAGACCACAGTCGAGGAACATCTGTAATTCAGTACCTACTACAGTTCCAAAGGTGGACAAGTGGGAAAAGCCAGAGGACGGACCTACTATTCCCAATGGTGACACTTAACCATGATCTTGGACAATCTCATGATCTTGGACAAGTCCACAAACCTCTTTTTCTGTATCTTTCCCAGGCTATCCTGTAGAGACTACAAGAGGTTCAAAGGAAATTGAGTTTAGGAAGGCTTCAGAGTCCTGAAAAAGTAAAAGGTATG
>NW_007066602.1:0-823 GCF_000164805.1 Carlito syrichta | reverse complement strand
TAAGAATAGAAAGTCAGGATGCCTGTGCAGAAACAAGACATGGTTAATCTCAGCCTTGTCAATCACACTAAATTCCATAGGACTGGCTCACAGACTTTCACCTGTTCCAGGTACATCTGAGGCCACGACTGACAGATGTCAGTCAGACAGACTGACAGATGTAAACAGACTGTGTTACCTTAGCAAAAATCTCTGCCTGAGGGGTAAGGACACGATGCCAAACAAGTTATGATGGAGTTTTTAGGCAGATGTGAGGTTAGGAGAATCTGATTTACGCTCCTGGGTAAAAAGCAGTAGAAAATATTCATATATGGGCAATGATATAGAAACGCTGTCACTTTTCTGAATATACTAATTAAAGGTATTTAACAGAAAAATGAGAAAGAACAAGAATGAGGAAGTCATAGACGGAAGGACTGGAAGTAAGAATAGAAACAAGTTAAACAAAAAGATATACATCTAAATATCTTGAAAACACATTTCATATTGTAAAAATAAGAAAATAATGATGATCATAAATATGACTTAAATTGACAAAAACTTGAGTAGTAGATTTGTCAAAAGGAGTTCAGAATTTCTAAACTCTTCATTTTGAGGATAAAGGCATATAAATCATTCTGCTGTTAACCTTGACAGTTTAATAATGGTTTTAAAAACCTTCAAAAAATTGCTAAACACTAAGAGAATTAAAAGCACATCTATAGTAGACTCAGTTTAGTAATTCATTCCACAAACATTTATTGGTCCCTGTTATGGGCCAGGCACTGGGCCAGAGTTTTAGGTGCAAAGTCAACTGAAAAACAGTCCCTGCAAAGCAAATGAA
>NW_007066601.1:0-786 GCF_000164805.1 Carlito syrichta | reverse complement strand
TTGGTGGGCTTGCTTAGCTCATGTAGAAAGGAATGGTGGTATCATCTGCCTGTGTTTCAGGAATGCAATGATTATTAACAGGCTGCCATTTTCAAACAGTATTAGCACATCTTTTTTCCCCTTATTTTTCTTTCTGCCCAGTGTCAGTTGCAGAAAATTCAGCCTTTTGCCTCCTCCCCTCCCCACAGCCTTCTGCAGTTGTAGTCATTACTTTGAGCATTACCATTTAATATGGAGTCTACTGCCAAGCCAGATGCATTTTCATCAGTTTTATCGGCTTTTCTAAGGTTGTAGAGTCTCAGAGGATCCTACAATCACATGGATGTGTTTTCTGTCTTAATATTTGTAGACCACTATAAGAATAAAAATCAAAACTGTAACTCATATTGAGCTGGAGCTTTGACTTTAATCCTTTTGACTTTCATCTCAAGTCTTTACCTTGTTACTATAAATACAGTTTGAACCATTGTGAAAGACTTTCATGCTTCTTTGTAAAAAATGGGGATATGACAGGACTTTGTTTTACTGCACTAAAGGGTTTCTTTGTTACTGGCTTAACAGAGAACATACTGTTAATTATATATTTATTCTAGGTTAGTTATTTTATTGACATGCAAAAATGTTACTTTGAGAAGTGCTTTTAGATAGTTTCAGTTCTTTGTTCTACAAGGGAATGTTGTTTTTCAGATAATCATCCAGTGAATTAATTTGTTCCCTGAGTTTCCTTGAATTTTTTTATTCCATTCAATTTTTTTTTAGTCTCAGTGGCTCCTGAAAATAAATCTA
>NW_007066600.1:0-848 GCF_000164805.1 Carlito syrichta | reverse complement strand
TTTCAGGGACTGAGGATTAGTGATAAGGACCACTGAAAAGAAAGGGTTCTGATTCTCTAAACCACTCATTAAAGAGATGACAAGAGAGAGGGCAGCGTTCTTGGACAAGAGTTTCAAACACAGCAAAAGTGGGTAGAAACCCTGGGACCTCCTTGTCTTTCACAGTGGAGGCAAGGACCTCCTGCTAAGCCTCAGTTTTCTATTTGCAAATAGGAATGAGATACCTGTTCAACAAGGTTGTTCTAATAATTCAGTAAGTGTCTTATGTGTTTTCACAGTCCTTCATGAGCCCAGATTTGAGTGTCATTATTTTTTGGAGTAATCATCTGTGATGCTGATGATAATGATGCTTATGAAAAAAGATGAATAATAAAGACAAAAAGTGACACACAAATAAATAGCTATGTAACCCACAAAGGAATGTTGAAACAAATGAAAGTAATGGAGAACATTAGAGCCACTTAGATTGACAACTCTGATATTTCCACACATGCCATTTGAACACATCAAACTAGGAATCTCTCATGTAAATAAATGATGAAGGATGCATTTTTGTGTAGTCTTTTTCATGTCACCAGGGTTTTCTGCTGACACAGTATTGTGCTAATGTGCATGTTTAGTAGGATTTATAATGCAATTATGAATCCATGCCTTAAAACTTTCCTGCTCACCTGAAATAGCTTGAATTTCCTTTGAATGTGTCCCAGACAACTCTGATCTACATTATTAAAATTCCTCTCTCTGTCTCTGTCTCTGTCTCTCTCTCTCTCTCTCTCTTTCTCTAAGTGTCCAAGATATTACATTGCATGAAGTAGACTTCCTAGACACAGCCCTTTTTTCCTATACTG
>NW_007066599.1:0-1129 GCF_000164805.1 Carlito syrichta | reverse complement strand
TACAGGCTCTGGCGGTTCGAACTTTCCTTTGGGGACTTTCTTGCCTCCCTAGGGAGTAGCCCTAGGCAGAGACCGTCAGTGTCCTCTGAGATGCAGCTCGGTCCACGGGGAAACCCCGAAATCTTGGCTAGAAGGAAGCAAATATTTAACTTAGTGCCTCGCCCAGTCAGCCCACAGCTGTCTGATGTCTTTCCCTGGAGCTGCACGCTGAAGTGTAGCCTCAGCTAGAGCCTTCAATTGCCACTAGTTTCCAACACAGTCCACAGAGGGCCACCAGTTAGGAAATAGAGAGAGAGAGAAAGAGAGAGATATCTCGCATGTCTCGGCAGAACCTCCCAAAATATTAGGGTACGGGCGGACCGGGTGAGGTTCGAGAGATGCAGGGAGGCGCGCAGCACTGGCGGGACTGGCAAACCAGAGGTGTGTGCCGGCAACCCAGAGATCCGAGTAAATAGCAAATAATTGCGACACACAAAAAGATTAAGAAAGAAAAGTTATTTAAAAATAAATTAGAGAGAGAATGAGAAGGAAAAGAGAAGATTCAGCTCCCCAAGATGGGGAAGGGGGACCAAAGCCAGGAAGCATGGCGACAGCCAATACTCAAAGAGCACACGGCCACGCCAGACTCTAGCAAGGCCTCAATTCTGTCTTTCTTACCATGTAATCTGGTTCCTTCTGCCTCACCAACCTGACCTTTAGGAATTTCTTCTTTTAGACCAGGATCTTGCAACCACAGCACTAGTGACGTTTGAAGCCTCATAATTATTTACTGTGGGGAGGCTGCCCTGTGAATTGTAGGATGTTAGCAACATCCCTGGCTTCTATTTACTAGAAGTCAATAGCATCCTCCCTTACCTTAAGCTGTGACAACCAAAAATGTCTACAGACATTGTTCAACATCATCTAGAGTTCAAAATTACCCCTAGCTGATTCTAGTCCTAAATCACCTTAGATAGCTCCACTTCTCTGCTCACCACCATTAACACTTCCTCATTACTCACTATAGTCACATTCACCATACCAATACCTGGCTCTTCTCAGACCAGGATGCAGAGATCTGGGTATAATGTGAGCTGGGCCGAGCAGGTCCCCTGAGTCCCAGACAGAACCTGGGTGAAAATGACGGCCC
>NW_007066598.1:0-1480 GCF_000164805.1 Carlito syrichta | reverse complement strand
GGAAAAATAAATCCTCCTCTCAAATATAAAGTTTCCTATTCTGGTATAGGTAAGTATGGGAAATGATATAACTTTTTCACTTGATCTAGTTTTATTACATTTCAGGTGTTCATAATCATTGAGAATAAATCTCAGTCATTATAATAAATCATATATTATCAGTGGTGGATTTTGTGTGACTAAAGCGTGTAATATCTTAATTAATGGCTTTCAGCCATTTCATCAGATTGGATACTTTCATCATTGTTGAGGTGTTTTTATTTATTGTTTTTTGGTTTTTGGGTTTTGGGTTTTTTTTGAGTTGGAGTCTCACTCTGTCACCCAGACTGGAGTACAGTGGCCGCTCCTGGCCACTGCAGCCTCAACTTGCGAGGGCTCTGGCGACACTTCCTCCTCAGCCTTCCAAGTAGCCAGAACTACAGGCACGTGCTACCACGTCCAGCTAAATTTTTTTTTATTTATTGTAGAGATGAGGTCTTGTCTGCCCAGGCGGGTCTCGAACCCACGGACTCAGGCAATCCACTCACCTCAGCCTCCCAAAGGCGTGGGATTACAAGGTGAGCCACCGAGCTCGGCTGAGGTGTTTTTAAATGTTTGATTACTGTCATGTATCTCATTTTTCTTTGGTTATTTTTAAGATAAATTCTTCTTTACCATGGGAATACAGTATCTATTTTCTTGGAAACTTCATATTCATGTATTTGATAGAATGATAGGCTCCAGCAAAACAAAAACATTTGGCTGTTAAAATCTACTTGCTGTATATATGGGTTTTCATCAATAGTACCTTTACAGTATAGCTATCATTAAAATAGCTGAATAAATGTAATAAAATTAATTTAAGATAAATGTGTGCATCTAACTAAAAATTGATGCTGAATAATATCAAGTACTACATATTCTTGTCTGGGAGCCCCAAACCTAACACTGACAATGCCCTATGTTCCAGTTCCTGAATTATCCTTAGAAGGCAAATGAAACTGACCAATCTTTTTTTTTTTTTAGTTGGAGTCTCACTCTGTCGCCCAGACTGGAGTGCAGTGGCAGCTCCTGGCCACCACAGCCTCGACCTGCTCAACTCCGGCGATCCTTCCGCCTCAGCCTTCCAAGTAGCTGGAACCACAGGCGTGTGCTACCACGCCCGGCTAATTTTTGATTTATTGTAGAGATGAGGTCTCACCAAGTTGCCCAGGCGGGTCTCAAACCCCCGGGCTCAGGAAATCCACTCACCTCAGCCTCCCAAAGTGCTGGGATTACAGGCTGAGCCACCGAGCCCAGCTCTGACCAATCATTTTAAGCTAGGTAAGTTAAGGGTGAATTATTGTGAAACAAATATTTAGAAAATGCAGTGATGCCTGTATGGCCTCTTATGCCAGCTTTTCCACTAACTAGGTTGACTTTGGACAAGTTGTTTTACTCATCTAAGACTTTTCATCTGTACCTGTAAATTTAGGATGGTGATGATGTTCAAGTCTGCAGA
>NW_007066597.1:0-1546 GCF_000164805.1 Carlito syrichta | reverse complement strand
CCGAGAGCGGCCACTGCACTCCAGTCTGGGTGACAGAGTGAGACTGCAACTCCAAAAAAAAAGAATACACACAGAAGTTTTCCTTTAGAAAAGCTGCGGAGAGACACTATTGCCCCAGGCGCTCTCACACCATTGAAGCAGGAGACAGACTGTTCAGGGCTTTGCCTTATCACTTTAGCACCTGGCAGGGCACTGGAAAGGGCTCTGTACACAGTCCAGAGGCAAGTTTCCACAGAAGAGGACAAGAGAGGCACCCCACCACCATATTGAAGGTGGTGCAGTACCAACAGATCCGATCTCTGTGACTGATGGATCAACTATTCAGGGCTTGACCATGGCCCAAAGGCAATATCCTGAGAGCACAAACTTCAGAGGGACCTGATGAGTGCTGAGTTCCAGGCACCCCATCCCCTACCCTGAACCAGCTCTGGGACAAAGCGTGTGGCCAGAAGGGAGGAGGAAGAACTCCAAAGAGATCAGTGGTGAGTCTTGGGCTGACACAAATCCCCTCCTTCCCAGTGATCCTCTGAATGTCAGATCCACAGAGCTGGTCCATGACTGGGAGGGACAAACAAAGGTGGAGCCTGGACGTCAGTCACAATAGGAGAACTCCATTCCAGGATAGGCCTGGTTGTGGCATCCCAGTAAGAGGATACACCTGGGGAAGAGACAATCCTGAACCTCCCCACCAGAGATCTCCCTGACCATAGAAGAGTTACAGAGGAGCCCTGCAGCCACACCAACTTCAACTGTCCTTCTCCCTAGCACCATTTCCTGAGAAGAGAGGGAAAGATGTGACTCTTCAGGAGAGACCTGATTACAGGAACAATTACAGCGCCTGCCACAAGAGGGCAGGTTTTTTTGTTTGTTTGTTTGTTGTTTGGTTTTGGTTTTGTTTCTTACATTTTCAATTACCTTTTTTTTTTTTTTTTTGAGTTGGAGTCTCACTCTGTCGCCCAGACTGGAGTGCAATGGCCGCTCCCGGCCACCGCAGCCTCGACCTGCTGGGCATCGGCGATCCTTCTGCCTCAGCCTTCCAAATAGCTGGAACTACAGGCGTGCACTACAACGACCGACTGATTTTTGATTTATTGTAGAGATGAGGTCTTGCCAAGTTGCCCAGGCGGGTCTAGAACCCGCAGGCTCAGGCAATCCAGTCACCTCGGCCTCCCAAAGTGCTGGGATTACAGGCTGAGCCACCGAGCCCGGCTTCAATTACTTTTTAATTAAAAAAATTTTTCACTGTTTTCTTGTTAGTTCACCTATTTTAAAAATATTTTTTCTTTTTGTGTAAATGTGTTTGTGAGGGTTTGATCTGCGACTCCCCCGAAATTTTTATTTTCTTTTCCTTTTCTTTTTCTGTTACTTCCTTCTTTTATTTGTCGTTTTTTGAATATGTGTATGTGAATGATGGAGTTTTTATCTTTTGGTTTTGTTGTGATTGTTGGTTTTTGCTCTTTTGTTCTTCTTGGGATTTTTTCATATTCACTTTTTATAGTTTAAGGGATATGTCAATAGATGTGTGAGGGTTGACCTGAGCCACCCC
>NW_007066596.1:0-700 GCF_000164805.1 Carlito syrichta | reverse complement strand
CAGCATTCTTCACAAGAGTACAGGCAAAAGATTAAAAACACACATGAACCAACTCCAAAACCCAAAGAAAGACAACAAATAAACAGGAACAACTCTGTAAGAACCTTATGACAGGGATCAACTCTTGCATTTCAATTATTAGCCTAAATGTGAACGGACTAAATGCACCACTGAAAAGACATAGATTGGCAAAATGGATAAAATATCATCAGGCAACAATCTATTGCCTTCAAGAGACTCACCTCACTAGAAAGGACATCCACAGACTCAAAGTAAGAGGATGGGAAACAAACTTCCAGGCGAACGGAATACAAAAGAAAGCAGGAGTAGCCATCTTAATTTCAGACAAAATACCCTTCAAACTATTAAAAATCAAGAAAGATACAGAAGGCCACTACATAATGATAAAAGGCTCAATCCATCAACAAGAAATATCTATTCAAAATATATATGCACCCAACATAGGTGCGCCAACTTTCATAAAGCAGCTTCTTGGAAAACTAAAGAAAGATATTGGCTCTAACACTATCATAACTGGGGACTTCAATACCCCACTCACAACCCTAGACAGATCATCAGGACAAAAAATCAGCAAGGAGATCCGGAACCTCAATGTAACTTTGGACCAAATGGACTTAATTGATACCTACAGAACACTCCATCCAAAGACCACAGAATACACATTCTACTCATCACCACG
>NW_007066595.1:0-742 GCF_000164805.1 Carlito syrichta | reverse complement strand
TAGACTGTGTTGGTCCAAGTTTTTACAACCACAGAGTTGCAGAAATACTTCCTAGCAGTGATTCTAGCAAGCACTGTCAGTGATCAGCAAGTTTAATTTATGCTATGAATAGGAACTGTGGTCGTTTTAATAAAATGGTCTCCACAAATTCTTTAAAATATTTTTCATCTCTAAGTGTGTTCTGTTTTCCCTCCCACAGAAATCTCAGTGGACTTGTGATGTCTCTGAAGATAGTAAAAACATGTGTCTTGCACCTGGCTATCCTGGAATGCTTATTCTTGGAATGGTTTCTCTTGGGTTCATGCTATTGGGACACAGTTGTTTGTAATGCTGTGGGAAGTCCAAGACACAAAGAGAGAACACATAACTGGTGTTCCATTTTATACTTTGAGTGATTCCAGCCTAGGTGCCAGAAGAGTGAATGAAGACAACTGTAGATGATTTCAGCTGCTGAAGCTTCCCTCTCTGTGCCTTGTCTCTGTCTGTGGCCTGATATTCAGAACCATTAGCATCACATGATGTTTGTTATTTTTATGCCACAAAGTTTAGAGTAACTATTGTGCATTAATAGGTAACCAGAAAATAATTACTAAGATAGTTTTATATGCTAAATTAGTATGTTTAGAATTTTACATATAATTCATTTAATCTTTACCACAACCTAAAAGACAAGGGTTTGTGTGTCTTTCTTTTTTTGAGCCGGAGTCTCACTCTGTTGCCCAGACTAGAGCGCAGAGACATA
>NW_007066594.1:0-774 GCF_000164805.1 Carlito syrichta | reverse complement strand
CCCCATACCCCAGCATAGGAGCACTCAGCCTTCCTCTTCTGACTCTAGGACAGCAGAGCTCCAACACTCTCTACAGAGCAGAGTGACTGGCTAACCCGACAAAGTTCCACCTGACCCATTTTCCAGGGGGGCTACCTCCACCACCACCAGGAAAACAAAGCCATGGAAGTGTTTTGTATTGAGTTTCAAAACACATTCCAAGCCGGGCTTGGTGGCTCAGCCTGTAATCCTGTGCCTTGGGAGGCTGAGGTGAGTGGATTGCCTGAGCCCGTGGGTTCGAAACCCACCTGGGGAACTTGGCGAGACCTCATCTCTACAATAAATCAAAAATCAGCCGGGTGTGGTAGTGCGCGCCTGTAATTGCAGCTATTCAGAAGGCTGAGGTGGAAGGATTGCTGGAGCTCAGCAGGTTGAGGCTGCGGTGGCCAGGAGCAGCCACTGCACTCCAGTCTGGGCAACAGAGTGAGACTCCAACTCAAATAAATAAATAAATAAATAAATAACAAAAACAAACAAACAAACAAAAAACACAACACACTCCATACATATTATCTCTAACAAAAACTCTCAGAGGCCCCTGCCAAATGCAAAAAATAGACATTCATTTGAGATAGTAATAAAAGCCAATGATTATTCCTGAGCCTTCAGCTTCTGTTAAGGGTATGAATCCACCAAAACACCTTTAGGTGGACTGACAGATCTGGTTGTTCAGTACAAATGTGCTTAACTTTTTCCATGTACAGCCTTCCTGCAGATTAGGTTAATCATTCAAAT
>NW_007066593.1:0-960 GCF_000164805.1 Carlito syrichta | reverse complement strand
GGTGTTTTTGTGGTGTTCCCATCATGGCGAAGAAAAGCAGTTTTCCTTCAGAATCAACATTTAAGTGATTAATAACAAACAAGGCATGAGATAAAACATGATGAGGAGAAGCATACTTATATTCATTTTCCTGTAATTTCAAAATTTGGTTTTTTAATGTTTGATGAGCTCTTTCCACCATACCTTGTCCTTGAGGATTATAAGCAATCCCTGTAGTATGCTTAATAAAAAAAGTCTGACAAAATTTCTGAAAAGCGCTACCAGTATATGCTGGAGCATTGTCTGTTTTTAATGCATGAGGGATGCCCATTACTGCAAAACAGGCAAATAGGTGTTGCTCTACATGCTTAAAAGCCTCTCCAGTGCGAGCCGTAGCCCATATCATATGCGAATAAGTATCCACACAGACATGAACATAGGACAATTTTCCAAAAGATTTAACCTGAGTAACATCCATTTGCCAGAGGCTATTTGGTTTCAAGCCTCGAGGATTGACTCCAGTTTGTAACATAGGTAATCTAGTTGGACATGTAGCACAGTTACGAACAATATTTCTGGCAGCTTCCTTAGTAATATCAAATTGTAATCGTAACGCAGAAGCATTTTGATGATGTAATTTATGACTTTCTATCGCCTCATCCATTACTGTCAATATTGTTTTAGTTCCAAGATCAGCTATATGATTGCCCTCATGAATAGGACCTGGCAAAGAAGAATGAGCTCTGACATGACCAATAAAGAAAGGCATACTTCTTTGACAAATTAAAGATTGTAATTCCTCCAGCAACCTGAAAATGCTAGAATTAAATGTTAAAGGGGCCGTTTCAATATGAGGAAACAATGTAACTATGTATTTAGAATCAGAGTATAAATTAAATGGATCAGATGTTAGTGCTTTAAACACTGCAATTACTGCACGTAACTCCACTCGTTGTGCTGAAGTTTCTTCTGCTAAAAAGG
>NW_007066592.1:0-532 GCF_000164805.1 Carlito syrichta | reverse complement strand
CCCCCCCCCCCCCCCCCGTGGGCAAAATCTTTTATTCCACCCAAACAGGGCCGACGCTCAGAGTCCTGGCCTCATAGGAAACAAAGCCCGGCCTGGGCGACCGAGGCGCAGCGCGGCAACCCTTGCCCCACCTCCCCCCACCCCTGTGAGCGGGGCGGAGCCTGCGAGCCATAGTCTGCTCTCGGCAGAGAGAAAACTGAGAACAAAGAGGATTAATGAGCATGAGCAAATAAAAAAAAAAACTTTCAAGGTGAGTATAAAAGCTTACAAATTCTAAATACTGCTGCAAAAGAATTTCTGCTAATAACTAGTTCTATCATTTCATTTTAAAAGTGTATCCTAGAATTTTCAGCCAAAATAAATAATATAAGCAATATAGGATGTATTTAGCCAATATATAAATAATATAAAGTATGTTTTTAATAATACATTTTTGTTCTATAATAGAATGGCTGGTTACAGAAAGCATAGAACAAAAATTGAAGGGTTTCATGTCAAAGAATGGTATAAGTCATCGAACATATTAGGTAAA
>NW_007066591.1:1802-2596 GCF_000164805.1 Carlito syrichta | reverse complement strand
GCTTCGTAAAATGATTTGAGGAGAGATCCATCTTTTTCAATCGCCTGGAATACCTTCAGTAGGATTGGTATCAGCTCCTCCTTGAATGTCTGTAGAATTCTGCTGGAAAGCCATCTGGACCAGGGCTTTTTTTTGTAGGAAGTTTTCTTATTTTGTGCTCGATTTCCTTGATTGTTATTGGTCTATTTAGGGTCTCAATTTCTTCTTGTTCCAACCTAGGTAGGTTGTGTGATGTCAGAAAGTCCTCCATTTCCTTCTGGTTTTCAAGTTTGTTTCCATACAACTGTACGTAGTAGTCTGTAATGATCTTTTGTATTTCTTCAGGGTCAGATGTGGCTTCATCTTCTGTGTTTATGATTATGCTTATTTGATTTTTTCTCGTTTTTTCTTGGTCAGTCTAGCTAGGGGAACATCAATCTTGTTTACCCTTTCGAAGAACCAGCTTTTTGTTTCAATGATTTTTTGTATTTTCTTTTTGTCTTCTATGTCCTGGATTTGGGCTTTTATTTTGGTGATCTGGATTCTTCTGCTGAAATTAGGGTTTTTGTGGTCTTGCTTTTCCAGCTTCTTTAGGTGGCTTGTTAGGTTGTCAATTTCTGTTCCTTCCATTTTCCTCATGTGTGTTTGTAGGGATATAAATTCCCCTCTTATTACAGATTTTAAGGCATCCCAGAGATTTTGGTAAGATGTTTCTTTATTTTCATTTGTTTCCAGGTATCTTTTGATCTCTGTTTTTATGTCATCATTGACCCAGGAGTTATTTAGCATCATGCTGTTTAGTGTCCATGTCTTGG
>NW_007066591.1:0-793 GCF_000164805.1 Carlito syrichta | reverse complement strand
TTTTTCTTTTTTTTGTCTTCTTTGGGTTTGTGGTGGTCCGTGTATATCTATTCTTTTCCCTGTACTCTCTGAAGAACGTTGTCTTTTTCCTTTCTTCTGTGTTTAGTACTTTCTTAAGTGTTTCATGTAGAGATGGTTTTGTGGCTGCATAAGTTCTTAGGGATTGGATATCTGGGAAAGATTTTAATTCTCCCTCACTGATGAAGCTTAGCTTGACCGGGTAGGTTATTCTTGGTTGAAATTTTTATCTTTTAGGACTTTGAAGATAGGACTTCAAGCTCTCCTAGCCTGCAGGGTTTCTGCAGATAAATCTGCTGCTATTCTGATTGTTCTTCCATGGTAGGTGATCTGGCCTTTTCCTCTTGCTGCCTTTAGGATTTTTTTTGTGCCTACTTTATTTAGGTGAATTATTATGTGTCTAGGAGTTGGTCTTCTCATTTTTTTCTGGTGGGGGTTCTCTGAATCTCTTGTGTTTGAATTTTTGTATCACTGATTAGATAAGGGACGTTTTCTTGAATGATCTCATGGAAGATTTGTTCCAATGTGGTCTCTGTTTCTCTTTCTGCCTCAGGGAGTCAGATTATTCTTAGGTTAGGCCTCTTGAGGTAGTCACTCATCTCTTGAAGGTTTTGTTCTGTCTTTTTGAGCTTATTTTCTGTGTTTTTAAGAGTTTGGGTTATTTCTATATTTTGGTCCTCAAGCTCTGAGATTCTTTCTTCTGCTTGGGTAATTCTGCTTTCCATGCTTATCAATTTGTTATTTATTTCATTCACAATATTCTTTATTACTGTTG
>NW_007066590.1:0-711 GCF_000164805.1 Carlito syrichta | reverse complement strand
TGTAAGTGTATGGATTTATTTCTGAATTTTCTATTATACTAGTCTGTGAACCTGTTTTTATGTCAGTATTATGCTGTTTTGATTACTGTAGCTTTGTAATATAACTTGGGATCAGGTAGTGTGAAGCTTTCAGCATTGTTCTTTTTGCTCAGGATTTCTTGAGCTATTTAGAGTCTTTTGTGGTTCCATACAAATTTTAGGGGTTTTTTTTCTAGCTTTGTGAAAAATGCCATTGGAATTCTGATAGAGATTGCATTGAATTTGTAAATCACTTTGGAGAGTACAAACATTGTTAAAATATTAATGTCTCTTTAGCATCTTAAATCAGTGTTTTAAGTTTTTCTTGTAAAGATATTTTACTTCTTTGGTAAGATTTTATTTTTATATAGGTATTTTATTTTTATATAGGTACTGTAAATAAAATTGCTTTCTTAATTTCTTTTTTTAAATCGATTGCTGTTAGTGTATAGAAATGCCACTAATTTTTACATTAATTTTCTACCCTACAACTTTACTGAATTCATTTAACAATACTAAGATTTTTTTGTTGGAGTCTTTAGGTTTTTCTAAACGCATGATCATGTAGTCTGCAAATAAGGGTAATTTTTCCAGTTTAGATGTTCTTTCTTTCTCTTGCCTAATTGTTCTGGCTAGGACTTTCATTATTATGGTGAATAGAAGAGCTGAAAGTGAATACTTTTGTCTTGTTTG
>NW_007066589.1:0-1171 GCF_000164805.1 Carlito syrichta | reverse complement strand
CCACTGCTGTCCAGCCTGGCCAACAGACTGAAACTCTGACTAAAAACAATAAAGTACTGTCTATGAACCAGGACACTGAATCTATAAGCACCCTGGGCTTGGACTTCCCAGCCCCCAGAATTGTAGAAAATCAGAATTTGTTGTTTAAATCCCTAGTCGATGTCATGCTGTGACAGCAGTCTGAATAGGCTACAACACACCCCTAGTATCTGACCACAGAGAAATGAGTGAATACATGAATGAAATACTGGTCAACCATGAAGATAAATGAACTATACTGTGACATGGAAAACCATGAGTTTACCTCACAGTTACTGTTAAGTGAAGGAAGCATTATGTATTATATAGGAAGGTGCTGTATGATCCCATTTATTCAGAGAGTGCCAAAAAAATATATAGACACTTTTAAAAACTTTAAAAAAAATTTTTAAATTTAAAAACGTGGAGTACAATTCAGGGTTAAATACATGTGTGGGCATCAAGTGTGGGTACCTGTCAGAGACCGGCTCTGATCTATGAGGGGGGTTGGACCCGCACCAGAGAGTCAAGACGGCAAGAAGAGACCACTCAGAGGCAGTTCTTCTGGGATCAGTCTGATCAGGACTGAGTCCAAATTTTATTCAGACTCCTTCTAACTTATATACCATTTTCTATACCCTCTAGCAGTGTGATAATTACTTGCTGGGGCGTACAAATTCCATGATGTATATCACGCTTTACAACCTATGCATCACAAGACCATCACGAGACTTGCAAGTTCCAAGCAAACAATTACAATTCCATGATGCATGACGTGCTTCACAAAACTTACATTAAGATCACAGGTGCACAGTTTCAATACAGATTTTTCAAAGTTTTCCATAATGTTCAATAAATCATTCATATTATACTCTTTGTTCTAAACCCTGATTAATACAAAAAACTTTCTAAGTTAACTCTAGGTTCAATCCAAGTTCACTGACTTCTAATATTTTTTAATGATTAATATTATCAACTTAATACTATACTATAATCTATAAGTTTACTTAAATGACTTAATTTTTATTTATTCCATTAACCTATTATGATTCAACATAGTGCCCTGTAATTCTATAACAATTAATTCAAAACTTATTCTTGAACTACAAAACCTTACCATGACTTATATGAGTTTCATATATCTAAACTTTAA
>NW_007066588.1:0-740 GCF_000164805.1 Carlito syrichta | reverse complement strand
TTACATGTTTCTGTAGATACATTTCTCCAGGTTATCTATCCTCAGTAAGGACTGGGGAAGTTACAAAGACGTGGTATAATATTTTATTTTTCTGTTTTTCCAGTTAGGTATGCCTAAACAACTCAAAACAGACAATGGAACTGCTTATACTTGTAAATCTTTTCAACACTTTTGCTCCCAATTTAACATCTCTCATTCAGCAGGAATTCCATATAATCCTCAAGGTCAAGCCATAGATGAAAGTTCTCATCAAACTTTAAAAAATCAAATAACTGCTGGGCTAGGTGGCTCAGTCTGTAATCCCACGCCTTTGGGAGGCTGAGGTGAGTGGATTGCCTGAACCCATGGGTTCGAGACCCATCTGGGCAGCAAGACCTCATCTCTACAATAAATAAAAAATTCAGCCATGTGTGGTAGCACATGCCTGTAATTCCAGTTATCTCGAAGGCTGAGGTGGAAGGATAGCCAGAGCCCAGCAGGTCGAGGCTGCGGTGACCGGGTGTGGCCACTGCACTCCAGTCTGGACGACAGAGTGAGACTCCAACTCAAAAAAAATCAAATAACTATATTACAAGAGGGGGTGTTTAAGTACAGCTCTCCTCATCATATATTAAACCACGTTATATTCGTTATCATTTAAACATGGATTCCTCAGTCAATTCAGCTATGGCTAGACACTGGAACCCAGAATGAACCACTAAACCCATGGTAAAATGGAAGGATCTTCTTACAGGAAAATG
>NW_007066587.1:44639-47523 GCF_000164805.1 Carlito syrichta | reverse complement strand
TTTCAATGTGGTCTCTGTTTCTCTTTCTGCCTCAGGGAGTCCGATTATTCTTAGGTTAGGCCTCTTGAGGTAGTCACTCATCTCTTGAAGGTTTTGTTCCGTCTTTTTTAGCTTATTTTCTGTGTTTTTAAGAGTTTGGGTTATTTCTATATTTTGGTCCTCAAGCTCTGAGATTCTTTCTTCTGCTTGGGTAATTCTGCTTTCCATGCTTATCAATTTGTTATTTATTTCATTCACAGTATTCTTTATTACTGTTATCTCAGATATCAGCTCCTTCCTAGTTTCTTCTTGTGTCTCCTCAATTCTTTTTAGTCTCTCCATTATTGTTTTGATATCTACATTTGCATTTTGAGACCCTTCATTCTGGGGACTTTTCATTGTTTGTATTCCAAAGTCAATTTTCTCAGTGTCTGCTCTCCCAGGCGTCTGGGAGAGACCCATACTCTTCTTTTGGTTTTTCTTCATTTCTGTAGATTTTTCTCCCTTTACCCCTTTCCCTCCCCCTCTTCAATTCTGTTTTTGAGGGAAGGTGGGGTTGCTTTTATTTCTCTTCTGCAATGACCTGTTCTTCCTTATGAGGGTCTTCTGGTTTTGTTCACTTTTCCCTCTGTTTTACAGTCTGTCTATTCAGCAGTTTGCAGTCTTGGTCCCTAGATTTAAAAAAGGGGGCATATAGAAGAGGAAAATAATGGAGGAAGGGGGGGTCAATAGGGAGTTAGAAAGAGAGAAGCGCGAGAGGGAAAACAGATATACATACCATCTATCAGGTGAGAACGAGACACAGGGCTGGGAAGAGGTGAAGAAAGACACGTAAGAAAGAGTACTGATAGCTACATAGTACTAAAGAGTACTGAAGCAACGCAGAGACAGGGCAATAAAATCGAGAAACAGTGTAAGTCATAAGGTAAACAACAAACGTGATCTAACCAACAGTTACAATGATAAAATCATAGGTCAAATGAGCGAAAGAGAGAAGTGCGAGAGGGATAACAGATATACATACCAGCTATCAAGTGAAAAACAGTCATAGGATCGGGAAGATGTGAAGAAAGACACGTAAGACAGATTGCCTAAGGAGTACTGATAGCTACACAGACACAGGTCAATAAAATCGAGAGACAGTGTAGGTCAGAAGGTCAACAACAGACGTGATCTAAACTAACAGTTACAATGATAAAATCATAAGTCAAGATAAGCGAAAGGGAGAAGTGCAAGAGGGAAAACAGATATACATACCAACTATCAGGTGAGAGAGAGACACAGGGCTGGGAAGAAGTGAAAAAAGACAGGTAAGAAAGATTCCCTAAAGAATACTGATAGCTAAACAGAGACAGGCCAAAAAAATCAAGAAACAGTATAAGTCAGCAGGTAAACACCAAACGTAATCTAGACCAACAGTTTCAATGATAAAATCATAGGTCAAAATAAGCCATCAAACTAGAGTCACTTCTGTGATCTCCGATTCCAGCCTCTCCCTTTTGTTTTTCGTTGCAGCATAGGGGTGGGGCTTTGTCTCCTGTTTCACACTGTTGCCTTAGGAGCTGAGGTAAAGTTTGTTGCTAGGTGGGCGGGGCAATGGAAGTCTCTGCCTGGAGAATGGCAAGGCAGGTTAAAGCAGATCTGTTTTTCTCCGCTGTCTGGGTCCTCTGATTTGGGGTCTCACGCTGAGTGCTCAGCCAGGGTGGACCCGGAGTTCCAGAGCTCCAAAGTTCCAAAGGGCAGGCTCTAGACAGCGAGAGTGGCACTGGGACCCAACAGAGGACTCAGCCAGAAATGGAACCAGCGTCTCTGAGGGGCGGGTGCCCAGAGCCTCCCTGTGTGACCGGCGGCTTGATGCCGGGTGCCCGGGCTGGAGACAGTGCAGCCGGGGAGGGATCTGGAGGGGGCTGGGACCGGAGACTTCCACACACGAGTAGAATGGCAGCAGTGGGGTGGGGGCGCAATATCTGGCCTTGCGTGGGACTGAAGTTCCCGGGCCTGCCCCCAGCGCGGTTGGTGGTGGGCTGGGGGATGGGGGTAGCGAAGTGATAGCCTTTTTGGGAACTCACGTTCAGAGAATCTCACAAGTTCACCTATGCCGTCGCCATCTTGCCCCCGAGAAGTTGTTTTTACTTCTGTTTGTTCAATCTCCTATTCTCCCTTATGTATATCCTCTGGCTTTGTTAAATTCTGGGGCTGGACTGTAGGTTGTGGATGGTCTTTTTTTTTTTTTTTTTTTTGCAGTTTTGAGATCTAATTGAGGGAGAAGCTATGATGATTCAAAATCTATCTGCAGATTCCAGTATCCATCGACAGGTGTATGGATAATCTGGAACCCACTTCCCACTGCCTTGCAATCTGTCCATACAGTGGAGTTATAGGTTTACTCGCTGAAAGCAAAATGAGGTAAGGTGGGGTAGGGGATTGGAATAGGGAGTAGGGAGAAGAGGAAGGTGGAGAGAAGAGTAAGAGGGAAACAGACAAACATACCAACTAACAAATGAAAAGAGACACAAAGATAGATACGAGTAAATACGTAAACAACAACAACAAACCAACCAACAAACATCAATAAAACTAAAACATACAATCATACAGACATACAAGCTAACCAACCTCCTTATTGGTGTACTATTCCCCTATACAAACATGAGGTCTAAAGAGAAAAAAAATAGAATAGAATAAAGTCAGTAAACTAACAGAACCAAACCAAGTATGAAAACATTGTTGATAACAGTAAGAAGAGACCAGGTGGGGGGGAATGGTTAAGACAAACAGAAAAAGAATTTTTTAAAAAATTAAAACAGGTTCGAGACCCACCTGGGCAACTTGGTGAGACCTTATCTCCACAATAAATAAAAAAAATCAGCTGGGCATGGTAGCGCGTGCCTGTAATTCCAGCTAC